>NW_022197768.1:6026152-6191263 GCF_009176525.2 Contarinia nasturtii | reverse complement strand
TTATTTGTATCACTGCGATAACATTTGGACGAGCCATTTGAACCAACATACCTACATTGATCGGCTCTCTGTTTATATTACAGTATATGCGCTACTCAAATTTCTTAGCATTTAAGTCGATTGTACAAATTGTTTTCAGCTTAATTGAATTGAAATACATAAAATGCGAAGTATATTATCAACATAATTCAAAATTGACAATATTTTAAAATCGTTTAAAATACTTGCACGAAAAAATTGCACTTGTTAATCATTTCAATTTCGTTCGATTACTTTTCAATGTAATCAACAACAAACCGTGTGCAAAAAAAGTGATTGACTGAAAAGTGACAGTCGAAATCAACTGAAAATGATTTTTTTTTAATTGTAGCTGTTTATCCAGTTGACTATAGTCGTATATTTATCTGATTCCGAACACAAAACTAATTTGGGACGATAGATAGCTCTAGTCAACTGTGATTGAAGTTGATTTGACTTATATTTTTCTGTACTGAAATCGATTGAAACGTCAAACAAATCAACTTTACAGTACTGCTCAAAAGTATTAGAACAAAAATAAAAAATACATTTTTTTTTATATATTACATCATTTATTAAAATAAAATGTATTTTTTTTTTTATATTTTGTTCTAATATTTTTGAGCAGTACTGTAAATAACTTCAATCTCAGTTGACTTAAGTCGATAACGCCCAAAATTAGGTAACTAATTAGTTAGTCAATAATTTTGTACATTAAGTAACATAATCTCAGATTTATCATTGGATTGGGCTTAATTTAATTTCCAGATAAAATAGTTTTGGCCAAGAAGTTGATTGAAATAGAGGCTAATGTTAGTGCAGAAGATAAGGATAAACAAACGCCGCTCCATCTAGCTTCGGACAAAGGTAATAGTCCAAACTATCGAGCGAAACTACGAATTCATTTTAAAGTTTGACTTTTTAATTTCCAGGTTGGATGGATGTGGCCGAACTTCTTATCAATCGTGGAGCTAATGTTAACTCAGAAGATAAAAATAAAGAGACGCCGCTTCATGTAGCTGTAGGAAATGGTAATAGTGTTATGGCAATATGTGTATACTATAAAGTTCATAATCCAAAAAAATCCGATAAATATATGCTTTGACTTCCAGGTATGAAGGATACGGTTGAACTTCTCATCAAGTATGGGGCTAATATTAATGCAGAAGACAAAGATAAACAAACGCCACTACACGAAGCTGTAAGAAAAGGTGATAGTCCAAATTATTTAATGGAACTATGGATTCTTTATAATATTTGATTCCTTGCTTTCAAGATCGGATCGATTTGGTAAAACTTTTTATCAATCATGGGGCTAATATTAATGCAGAAGATAACGATAAACGGACGCCGCTACATGAAGCTGCACAAAATTGTAATAGCCCAAATTATCTAGTGGGCTCTATGAATTTTTTTCGCTAGACTTTTGGTCGCGGCGACCAAAAAACAGTTTTAGCAAAGAAAAATAGTCGCTACAATATAGAATTTTGGTCGCGACGAGAAATATAAGGGCGCGATCAAAATTCCCGCAGCTAAAATTCATAGAGCCGAAATATGCATTTTTTAATGTTTGATTCTTTGCTTTCCAGATGGGATTAAAATGACCACATTTCTTATCAGTCATGGGGCTAATATAAGTGCGGAAGATAAAGATAAAAAAACGCCGCTCCATGAATGTGCTGCTTCAATATTTGGTAATAGTCCAAATTACATAGAGGAACGATGAAATCCTTTTAATTTTTGAATTCTTTTTAACATTTGATTCTTTGCTTTCCAGGTCGGAAGAATTCGACTGAACTTCTCATCAATCGTGGTGCTAATATGAATGCAGAAGATAAAGATAAACAAACGCCGCTACATGTAGCTGCAAAATGGGGTAAATGTACAAGCTATCGAGTGGAACTATGAATTCCTTTCTAATATTTTGATTCTTTGTTTTCCAGATCGAAAGAAAATGGCTGAACTTCTAATTAATTGGACAGAAAATGAAGATAAACTCAATAATGAGACTAATATTAATGCAGAACAATTGGCGCTTTTTGTAGCTGTAGAAAATGGTAATATTGCAAATTATTTTGTCGAACTATGAATTTCATTCAATTATTATTTATTCATTCACGATTAAGTAATATCAAATGGTCTCATTTAATGTTTGATTCTTTGTTTTCCAGCTCACAAGGAAATGGTAAAACTTCTCATCAGTCGTGGGGCTAATATTAATGCAGAAGATAAAGATAAACAAACGCCACTACATGTAGCTGCAAGAATGGGTAATGTAGTGTAAACTTTTGAGTGGAACTATGAATTCCTTTTAATATTTTATTCATTGACTTCCAGGTAATAAGAAGGTGGCTGAACTTCTCATCAGTCATGGGGCTAATATTAATGCAGAAGATAAAGATAAAGAGACGCCTATATCAAAAGCTACAAAAAACGGTAATAGTGCAAACTATCGACTTGAACTATGAATTTCTTTTAATATTTAATTCTTTGCTTTCCAGGTCAGAAGGAAATGGCTGAACTTCTCATCAATCATGGGGCTAATATTATTAATGCAATTGATAAAGATGAACAAACGCCGCTCCATGTAGATGCACAAAGTGGTAATTAAAAATGGAACTTTGAATTCCTTTTAATATATGATTCTTTGATTTCCAGGTTGGAAGAGTGTTGTTGAATTTCTCATCAATCTAGTGGTTAATATTAATACGGAGCATCAAGATAAGAGAACGCCGCATGTAGCTGCGAAATATGGTAATTCATAAATTCAATTATATATATAGAATTGCTTTCAATCACGCACACCAATTGATTTCTGTTTAAGTGGTTTCGTTACTTATGTATTACTGACAGAAATATTTGGTGTACAAACATCAAACAGTTGTAGACGGTTGTAGATTTCTGTTTTTGCACACTTATTCAAACTTTTCACGTGTAAAAACAAAAACAAATAGAGCTTGTCGAACATAAATGGAAAAGCAACCGCATTCAAATATAGGCGAATGATAAATCCTCTTACATAGCAACCCAATTTATGTAAGTGTCAAGGACAAAATCTGTAATATCATGAAACTCAGATTGTTTTTTTTCTTCTTCTGTGTAATTTTTCTTCTACCTATCTCTTGCTTTTATTTCAAATGTTTGTTTTCGTTTTTTTTTTTTGCTTTTTTAAGCGATATGTGACGATGCCAAAGGGAATTCGAAAACGTTACTTTACATTTACGTACATAAGTAGTAATTTTTCGTTTTATTCGAATCGCACACAAAACACACACAACTTTACTTTTGTTTTAGAGCCTTTTCATAGGACAAGTATAGTTGTCAGACATTGAATGGCGCTGTATCTATCCTATAAACATCGAACTAATGAAAATGTGTGGTGGTTCATGTCTTATTTAATATACAATAGTGGAAATTTATCCAATGCACAAACCATTTCTTCTAGTTCCTCACCATTTCTTCTAGTTCCTCTTACATTAGCGTAGGGGGATTCTTCTAAAGTTCAGAGAATGACGTTTGCATATAAATACATATAAAAGACACTTTTAGGCTCGTCCTATGAGCCTTTTGCACTTATACATTAATTGTAGCTGGCGGGCAATTAGAAATCATTATATTTTGTACGCATCGCTAAAATTTAGAGTGATTGAACGCATGAAATTGGGAAATGTATAAATAAAAATTTGAATTTTTCCACAAATATTTGTGATTGCAGTTTGTGGAAAACGTATGTATCCACAGCCAAGGATTGTCGGTGGTTCGGAAGCACCATTTGGAAAGTGGCCATGGCAAATATCATTGTGTCATTGGAAATATGCAAATATCTATGAACATAAATGCGGTGCAACATTACTCAACGAGAATTGGGCCATTACCGCTGCTCATTGTGTTAATAAGTAAGTGTTGATTTTACCTTTTTTTAATTTTCATTGGAAATTTTGAAAAATCGGAACCAAAACCATAGTCTCATGGGGCGAATCGCGCTAGTGAATACTAGAAAAACTAGTAAATCTAGTGTGAAGAATGACGTCATAAACGAAGCCAACTTCACACCAAAGGCCATATAATTAATAAGAAAAACTACTGTGCGCCAAATTCACGCACTAGAATTTCTAGTTTTTCTAGTGAAATCTGATCAAAAACTAGCTGCAATAGAATTTCGTGACTGACCCCATGCACAGTCTCCAACTACAATTTACAACGAAAAGAAACAAAAAATAAAATAAATTTTTTTAAATACGTTTGATTCTATTGAATTTTTGTAGTGTACCACCGTCCAATTTGTTATTGCGATTGGGTGAAAACGATTTGGATGTGGAAGATGAACCATATTTGTATCAAGAGCGTCGTATTCGAATTGTTGTATCCCATCCACAATTTGATCGGCGCACATACGAATACGATTTGGCATTATTACGTTTCTATGAACCGGTCGTTTTTCAACCTAACATCATTCCAGTTTGTCTACCCGATTCCGATGAAAACTTCATTGGACGAACGGCATTTGTAACGGGTTGGGGAAAATTAAAAGATGGTGAGCTAATCGCATATTGTGTCATAATTGTTACATTATTCGCCATTATCGTAACTATTTGTACAAATATCCGTGTGAATGTGTCATTATTGATGTCATTGTCATCTTTGTGTAGCGCATCTAACACATTTAGCAATGTATATGGATTTTTAATTGCTTGTTGTCGTTTCATTCCAAAGTTTTGCGTATTTTTGTTTTCTTTTTTTATTGTATTGTTTTGCATATTTGAGAAAAAACCAACACATTTATTATGATCGGCGTGCATTCGTCGGCATCTATTTGAAATTTGGAGTTGTTGTTAATGTTTTTTTTTTTTTTGTGTGACAGATGGACCTTTGCCGAGCGTTTTACAAGAAGTCTCTGTACCTGTCATCAATAACACATTATGCGAAGAAATGTATCGAATTGCTGGCCACAATGAGTATATTCCACACATATTCATTTGTGCCGGTTTTCAAAAAGGTGGCCATGATGCCTGTGATGGTAGTTTCATCGATTTCATTAAAGAAAAAAATTGCAAATATTTTGCATGCCCATTTTTAACGGGAATTTGTTTCGGTGTTTACAGGGGACTCTGGAGGTCCGCTTGTAATTCAACGGAACGACAAACGTTTTCTGTTGGCTGGAGTCATTAGTTGAGGACACATTTGTGCTGCACCCAATCAACCCGGCGTAAGTTTTTCTACAAAGAGACAAACAAAAGTTTTTTTGATTTATTTTACAAAAACCTTACCATTTATTTTATTTACAGGCTTATACAAGAATATCCGAGTTCCGTGAATGGATTAATCAATTGACTCAGGAGGACACCTAACCTCAATATGTTCCTGCTGCTGCTGCTGCACAGCAGAACAATAAAACCACGCAATCGCATTCGTAAAAAACTTACATTTTTAAATTTAATTTCAATTTTAATTTAGTTTTATTAATAAAATAAAAACAAAAATAATGAGCCGTCATTAGGTGCAAAAAATAGAAATGTTATCCAAAGCGAGTCGACCTTTGTGTCGAAAAAATAGAAATGTTATCCAAAGCTTTGCAGCGGTATAGACGTATGAAATCACACTAGCCGCTGAGTAATTGAATTATAATATTTATTTTATTAAATAATTCGTCACGATATTATTTTTTTTATCTTTTTTGTTCACAATCACATTGTTTTTTTTTTTATATTTCTAAATAAATAAATCTCGTACAAAATGTAATACAATAACTGTCAAGTGTAGTTTTGTGAATAGGAATTTGCCAGTTTTCCATGTGGCCCGCCTGTCAAAGCGCTGTCGTCGACTTGTTCGACGGATTTGGTCCCCTTGAAAAATAAATTTTCATCATAATATATTTGTCCCTTTGACTCTGGTCAAAGAACAAAACGCAGAACATTTTGATTCACGCATGGTGTGCTTCAAGTGTTCTACTCAAGCAATGCAATTGTGACCAAATCGAAATTTGTTCTGTTTTTCAAAGGCCCGAATATCCATAAAATGGATAAAACACCGATTTCTGTCTTTTTTTTTTAGTTCTGTCGATTTTATACGGAATAAGAAAAACAGCTGTATAGAAAAAAAATCCAGAATTTTTAAGGACTTATATTGTCTTTTTGGCTCTAATTTCAATAAAATCAATATAAACGCTCGAAAACTAGATATTTGTCGTACTTTGAGTTACCCCCATAGGACGAGCCTAAAAGTGTCTTTTATATGTATTTATATGCAAACGTCATTCTCTGAACTTTAGAAGAATCCCCCTACACTAATGTAAGAGGAACTAGAAGAAATGGTTTGTGCATTGGATACATTTCCACTATTGTATATTAAAAAAGACATGAACCACCACACATTTTCATTAGTTCGATGTTTATAGGATAGATACAGCGCCATTCAATGTCTGACAACTATACTTGTCCTATGGTTACCCAAACTGTACAATTTTGTACAGAAAACGTTAGAATTTGAAATTGGATGGAATAGCAGCGATTTAATGCGATTGAAAATGAGTTTGCGCAAGAGAAGCAACACATGGTCGTACAAATTCAAATGCATTGTTCTCTGAATGTTAAAGCTGATGAACAATGTTGTTTGGCAATGTGAGACGCGAGAGCGGGGATTTTGTATGTAAACATATGACGAGGGGTTGTTTATATGCCATTGTGTTTTGCAAGCATTTTTACTCATACATTCACGTATTGAGACAGACAGACAGATACACCACCGCATGCACAAAACAAAAAACGTAAACATATTAATCATCAGACGCGCTGAATGTTGACGTTGTGCATTTGAGAGTCTCTGTTCATATTGTGTGACGTGATTATTTTTTTTTTTCGTTTTGAAAATTGAAAAAATTAATTCGAGTGTTGTTTACCAATTGAAAGTGTTTTTTTTTGGACGTCGATTGAAGTGTGAATATGGCAGAAGATGTTGTTGCGCAAACGGCTGAGGGTGATAAAAAAATCGTCCATACATATCCCTTGGTAAAGGTAATTTCAAAATCTTTTTTTTTTGCATTGATAAAGTAAATGAATGAAAAAATAAACGACCAAAAATGCCACAAGCTTAATTAAATTTGACTGCCTGCGGATTGGTTTGTTTGATCAATGTAACCGACACAAATTAAACCTGCCACCGATGGCACGCGATTTTTTGGTTGTTTGTTGATTTATTGTCATACTAATTTTCTACCGAAAATGACTAACGCAATACAATAAACTTTTCTCACTCCAATTACGTCAAACATCGCTATTGCCACTGCACAATGGCCTAATATACATATATATGTTCAGTATTCGGATATGCCAGAAGAAATGAAACTGGAATGCGTCGAACTTAGTATGACTGCTTGCGAGAAGTTCCAAAACAATTATGAGGTGGGTGGCTTGTTCATGATTTCTTCTTTTCCTCAATACCAATAAAATGATGAGATATTTTTTTGTTTTCGTTTTCGTTTTTAGTCACTTTGTGAATTGATTTATTTAACGTGACTCTTAATTCGTTTATATTATTTTCTACCAATTTTTAATTGATTAGACGGCGGCGCGAACGATTAAAGAAGCAATGGATAAAAAGTATGGAGTTTATTGGCATGTGGTTGTTGGAGAAGGATTTGGCTTTGAAGTATCATACGAAACAAAAAATATGCTCTATCTATTTTTTGCTGGAAACATTGCCATTTGCCTATGGAAGTGCTCTTAAATATTAAATAATTTTTTTCTTCCGAACCATTTTTCACTATTTCTCACAAAACAACGCCGCCAAACATCAATTGATATGTGAACACGACGACAATTAAGCAATACCGCATTCAAAACAAAATAATTAAGCAATTCCATACATATTGTACAAATTTTTTTCGCTTCAATAAGATCGGGTTAAATAAACGGATATTTTTTGTATATCACCTTTTAACGAATGAGAAAAATCGGATTTAATTTGATTTAGATTTATTGTTTACAGATAGACCTTTTCTTAGAGCAACAATATATGTGCGGAGGAGCGCTCTGCACAGGAGATGGAGGAGCATCCAGAGAGAGATTAATAATATTATGAAATTTAATGATATCTCAGAGCGCGCTTCTCCTTAGATGGATTGATGATTGAGAAACATAGTCTCTGATTGTTTTTGACAAAGAAATTCAAGATTTAAGGAGAATGAAAATTTTGTGATGGTTGATTAAGTTGAAATGGTAAATACTATTTACTCTTTCCGCAATTTCATTTTTATATTCTGTAAATTTCACCTCGACAAAGTAAGTTTAACCAGTAGGAAAAGAACTCACTCTCTCCATGTTAAAAGCGGAAATGGTTTTCGGCTTCAATTTTGTTTGCAAAAAAAGAATCAAAATACCCAAAAAATATCTATTGGTTCGTTTTTTTCATTGAAAATTGTCACTATAATATAATATTGCGTACATTTCTTTTGATTTGTATGATTTGTTTCATATACACTGTTACTTAATTTGGTTAATATTAGAAGATTAGAACAGTATGAATTCCACGTTATAAATGTCATTCATTAAACTCATCTTAATTAATGTCATTAAAAAGAATACTTTTAATTTGTTTCTTTTTTTGAAAGTCTCATCTTGTTAAGGCCGTCGATAGCAATGAAGAACAATTAGAGTCTTGAACAATTCCTTACAATTGCGAGCGAGATTCCTGCATTGCTTTTTATTGTCTTATTTAGTTTTTATTCGCATTTGATTATAATATTGTTAAATTCTTCAATTTGTTTCATTATTATTATTATTTTTGTATGGTTTATGAATGAATAAAAACAAATATTTTTTTTCTCGCTTCAAAATAACATTTGGAATTAAAATAAAAATAATATAAAATAATATGAAATACAATTTAGCAAAAAAAAAAAAACATAATATATAAATTAAAATTAAAAAAATTGAGCACAAAAAGGGAGAGGAAAAGTAAAATCCTACAAAAAATGACTGAAAGAGTGAAAAACAGAGCTCATTGATTTTCGTTAGCATTTTTTTCGAATTTCGAAAATTTCGAATGGCCAATTTTGGATTAGATCAAAAAAATGTTTCATTATGGCATATGAAATCAACAGCAATCGATATTGAATATGAATCGAATCATTGAAATTGAGTGACAAGCATTTTTGTTGCCATCGCCAGATTATAAGCAACATTTCGTACTTCTTGCATGTACAAATCAATTGATGCGCTATCATGATGAGTTATTGATTGTTGCAGACCATTGCAATCCTTTTGTAAGTGAGCTGTATTTTGATTCAACTGTCGTATTGCATTATGTATTGTTTCATTGGTGATCGTCTGCAAAAAGATGTGTTTTTTCAATGGTAAATGTTTTCGTTTAAATGACATGAAGAATAAGAAGAAAATCAATACCCCTGGAAAAATGGCCGTTAGCTCAGATACAGCGACTCGAATTCGTTCGGCACAACCAGGCACAAATACATCCTTCGCTGTCACTTCTTGCATAACTGACCAAAGCTCTTGAATGCGACGCGTGACTACTTCGGTTCGATACTTTACGTCGTCAGAGTTCGGCAATGTACTTTGCCCATTGGTCATGGCGGGCACAGTTGTATCCGATGTTTGCGGCTGTGGCTGACCATCGATCATTTGATACATACTGTTTGCGGTGCGATTATCATGATTTTGTTGTGATTTTGTTGCATTTGGCCCTTCACGTGTCTCATACATACTGACTGGTCGTTTATTATATCCTGTAGCCGAAAGTAAGTCATTATTCGGTGTTTCATCAGCACCGACACATTCAACCGACTTTCCATTTCCATTTATATGCACATCATCAATTCGTCTAAGGAAAATAAGAACAAACATTTTGTTTGCAAAAAAGGCCGACACATATTCTCTATCATTTTTTTTACTTACAATGGCACATCGAATGCACTTATCGAAGACGAGTCGATTCGTGATTTCAATTGACAATTTTCGGTTAGCAGCTTTTTCACCAGCATTTTCAATTCGTCAATTTCATAGAATGAATCCTTGAAAAAGTTATTAAAATAAAATTAATTGTTTCGAAGAATTTTTTTTTGTCAAAAAAGTAAGCTTACTTGTAATTTTCGTCGTAATGTTTCAACCTCCTGTTTTCCCGGCTCTTGATTGGTGCCCACCTTTTGATTTCAATTGCGATAAGAATTTATTCAATCAGAATCAGTGTGTAAAAAACGAAATTATTTGAAATTCCTTATCGATATTACACCATTACCGAGCATTACCGAGCATGAATTTCAATGTGATCATGATATGCAATAATAACATTAAGAGTGTGCATACATTACGAATTACGGGATAAACACACAAACAGGACGATTAGTTAGAGAATAAACGCAACGGTAAATGACATTTCATTTTGACGATCGATTTTATTACACAGAGTCAGTACAAATGTTAAAAGAAAATTATGAATTGAATGCAAATAAAGCGTGTATATGATATAATACGTTCGTTTCATTTCTCACTGATGATTCAATATTTATTAGTAAAAACAATACAATTACATGATTTATACATATAATATATAAATTTCGTTAGTTTATGAGGCAGAAAGCGAATACTACGTCTAGATTCCCATATTACCAGTTGTTTTTATTGAGCTATCTATAACCATAAATTATATATTATTCTCAATAGAATGTATTTTTTTTTTAATTTCAAATAAAATTCGTTTATGTACAGAAGCATTTTAACTGCATGAATATGTAAGTGGTATATGGTCTATATGACGGAATAAATATATCTATGTAAATGGGCATAACAAAATGTTTTATAAAGTTCAAGATGCACAATTATGATAAAGTGGTTAGATAATATATGTTCCAAATTGTACTTTGGGGCTTTGTTTGGGGATCGGGTTTTATTGCGATTACATAAAACAAATATAAATATAGAGAGATTCATTTTATCAACAGTAAATCCAAGTCCAACACCATTAGTTTCGATAGAAATTTTAGTTTAGGCTTTGTTTATCTTAGCTTATATACTAACTAAAAACGGTTTTTTAATTGTTAAATATCGTTTGCAATTGTTATCAATAAATACATACAGACTAAATTTGTTTATGGTTTTAAATATTTAGTTACTACATTACATTTCCAAATCCCTTAAGCCAAAATTGAAAAAACGATATTGTTTTTTTTTTGTTAAATTAGCAAATTAGTGGACTTTTTTGAGGTGGGGGGACGAAAAATACAATTGGGGTTATTCGATCGAATAATATGTGAATGTTATTTGTTATATTAATTATTTCACATGTGCCACACATTAATGATTCCGGGTCAAACACATACACCGAGACACCAACAATAGCCAAATTAACCAATGCTATTGATTTTCAATGGTTTTTTATTATGTGCTGTTGACATTACCTGTTGTTGGCCGACAATTGGCGAAACACTTTGATTCAATGGCGTAAGCGCAGCATAGTCATCATCGGACGCGACCGCATCGTATAATGGTTCGTCATCCGATAAATTCGATAGACGTTCTAAATGATGGTGTTGTATTTTGGTATTTGATATACTTGACATATCAATCATTGGAGCATCTACATTTCGGACAATTACCGGGAAGAAATTGTTAATTTTTTTTTTTTGCTTATTTAAACTTTGAACTCTTCATGCGACTACTTTCTATACCAGCCGCAAATCAAAGACCGAAAATTTTACGAATTTGTTTGCTTGTTCGTTAATTTTGTTAAGAGACCAAATTTCCTTTCGTATGTCCAAATATTGGTAAATTTTTGAAATTTTAAAAATAAATGAATTTTTCCATTTTTTTCCAAATTAATTGGTTTAAATTGTAAAATTTTGAAAAATGACCATATTTCGGTCAAAACCAAAAAAAAAATGTGGTTAGGTGTTAATTTTGTGAGTGCCTTCAAAATAAGCAAAAATTTCGGAGCACTAGAAAACTTTACCTAATGGTCGTAATGCGGCCATATTTTGACGTCGCTTGGCATCGATGAGCACATCTGTTATTAATCCCATAAACTCGTTCGGACTGAAACGTGCCAATTTTTGACGGCCTTGATTTCGTGTTGCGCTCAAATGTGGATTCGTTGGCAAAAATGGGACCGCACCAATTTCCGGATTTAATGCACTCGTCGCCCAAACTGCAAAGAATTTCCGAATTCGTGATTTAATAAATGGCGAGATAAAATGATGGAGAAAAAATAAAGTTCAACTCACTGGCTTCGGTTTCACGTCGATCAACTTCATCGTATAGATCCATGACCAATTCTTCAAACATTTTATTTGGTACGAGTTGTAGTTTTCCGCGTGCAATTTTCAGTTGTTCACTAATTTCTGTGCCACCTTGATCGGGTATCAGAAGATGATTTGATGTTGAATGATCGGGTTTTTTACCAATCAAAAAATGCGTCAAACGATCTGTTACTTCGTATGTGGCTTCAATGAGCCGATCAGCAATGACTGTGTGTTTATTTTGTTTTGCAATTTCATGTGCTGTATTCCCTTTTGAATCTTTTGCTGTCAAATCAGCACCGTACACAATTAACAACTCCACCTGCGACGCTTGGCCTGCTTTGGCCGCCATGTGTAATGCCGTTGAACCTTTTTCCTTTTAGATAAAATCAACAAAATGCATATGAATAAATTGAAATTCATAAAATAAAAGCCAATCACAATCACAACCAAGACAAACCTCATGAAAATAACATGGATCGGCTCCTTGTACAAGTAGCCGTAATGATGTTTCCAAATTTGGTGATCGTACGCTGGCATGTAATTGTTTGCTTAGTTCATGTTCCAAATTGCCTGGTCCGCCGTCACCGTCAACTTGCTGTGGATTTGGTTTCAATATAAACGATAAATTCACATGTTTGGCACGAATAAATTCGGCTTTTGTCGGATGCAATGGATCTTTTGGCGATGGTTTTCGTTTAAGATTTTTCGGTGCAACGGCATCCATTAAGCAATGTTCCCACACGCTATTTGCACCATGAGCATTGATTGCATTGACATAATTGAGTACAGCCGGTGACCAGCTTCCTTGTCGCAACGATTTCACTTGTGATATATGTCTGCCCAGACTACGATGAATCGAACAACATTCAGCACACAATAAAATTCCACGATTTATCGATGCCCATGATGGATCTGATTATAAACAATGAGCAGATAATGTACAAACAATAAAATCGCATTATTATGCATTAGAAATGGTCGTCAATAAACAACATTATCGGTCGTCGTTTCAGTCAATGCACCGCGATTGACATAATAGTCATTTAGTAAAGTATAACATTGAATTTATATATAAATATATATATAGAAAATGTAAACAAACCTGATGCACCACAATCACCACAAATTTCAAGCTGTGCACGCGATTTTATACGCGACATTCTCTTTCGCTTCTTTCAATTTTAGATCACACAAAAACAAAAAGACGACTAGAAAAAGAACGCACAATATCCAAAAACAAATGCCTTCGTTCACTTTACAAACGAAACACACGAGATGAACGAAAAAAAAGAAAACTTTATCGAATCCTCTTATTCACAACAATTATCATTTTGCTGACAAATTTTACAACCAAAAAATGTACAATGGTCAAATATTTAATGTGATCACTATTCACTGTTCACATTCAATTGCAGCAATGGTGAAGTGTTTTATGATAAATTTTCAAAAAAATTATCAGATTGCAAGCATAAACGAATACTGCAGTAGTGTTTAAGAAAGAGAATTAACAAGAGAGAGAAAGAGAGCCAAATGAAAATGAAAAATAAATGTTTTATTTTTAAAATCATAAGTGTATCAACTCACTGTATGCGTGTGTTTACGATATGCACCAACACAAACACATAGACAATTCAACGACTTTGTGTGTATATCTCTGTGTCTCTGTGTGTGTGGCGAGTATCGTCTCATTCAAAATTATCACAAACATTGTGACAAATTGACTCATGACTCTGAGGAGTACCTTATTGGTTTGAGAGAACTGTCACACGCACGCACACACACATATATCAACGTGTTGTATCTTGCTCTGTTGTGGTGAATAGCATGTGTTCAATTTATGCCGCAAATTCACCACTTGAACAATGCTTTTCTATAAGATGTTTTACTGCAATTAAATTAAAACATGTTTCAAATGATATTTTTTTAGTTTTTTTTTTTTTTCAAAAGATATTAAATCGAAAGCTATATAGAGTCGTCATCTTATCATAAATATTGTTTAATCGATAACATGCCATTTGTATACGTTCGAGTCGACAATTTGGCAATGTTGTCCCCAATTCTAACCTCAATTCTTTAACATGCTGAATGAAATAATTTTGCACAACAATTCAAATGAAATAAACAAAACCAGCCCGAAATTCGGATAGACGTATTTTTTATGCTCAAAAGGTGTTTATTTTTTTCAACACAACATTCCGCATAGAATTAGGATTTTTTTTAAATTAATTTCATTTTTTAAAAAACAAAATTTCTTTCACGGGTGGTACAACTTCCAATGTGGGATACGCTTAAATTCTTGATGGATAGAGCATCTGAAAATAAGTAAAAAAGAAAGAAAGAGAGACAAACCAAATTAGATCGATTGAATTTCGAGTTCTGTATGTCAGTTTTTGACACCGATAATTGCGAGATCGAGAGAATCGAGTCGAATCAAAGCTCAGACGTGTTAAAAATTCCACATTTGTTTGTTCAGGTTTCAAATGTCTGCAAAGTATTTGGAGTCATCATTGTTGATTCATTGTTGCACTCGTTTTCTCTGTGTCATGGACGCATTTATCGATATCGATACAAATGTTTGTGATACACTTTTCAACTGATTCAAATAGCACTGTTCTTCTCTATATACTCACAATACGGATTGATTGTCCCATGGCGTGTCCTGGCAAATTCTTGCGGAATCGAGCGCGTACACAGCCAGTGCTACCGTGCAATCGGGTCACTTTTCCCCAAATGGCGCGTACTCGTGATTTGATGTATGGTTTTTGTGGTAAAGATTTGCGTGTTTTGGCTTTGAACACATACACGCATCGCTTGCCAACGTAAAAACTACCGTGTTGCTTCTTGCGGCAGCCATCAATCTACAAATTTAACAAAATATGATTAATTTCACTATGAGCATTTTTCTTTCTTTCTCTAATTCGGCATTTTCGCAATGTGCATACCTTCAAGATTGCTTGTCCTTCGTGTTGATTTCTCAATCCACGTTTGTAGCCAGTAAAAACGGCTTTAGCATACAAACGACCACGGGCTGGTGGACGTCTGGTTGAAACTAATTGTGTACGCTCAGCGGCTGCTGGAGCGGCTGCCTTTTCAGCTTTGCCAGCCTTCTTTGCAGCGGCAGCTGGGGCTGCGGGTGCAGATTGTGTATCAGCCATGTCAAATATTGAACTGTAACGAAACTGCAAAACAACCAACAAACAAAAAAGAAGGTTAGAGACTTTGCACAATCAAAATTAAAACTTTTTTTGTGGTTCTCGTCTTTCTACTTTAAATCGAAACAAAACACGATGTTGGTTTTAGGTTGTTAAACCATGAAAAAAATGAATGAAATAAGAACGAACTGTCACTCGGTCGAAGTGTTTAGCGCACAACAAAAATATCACTTGGTTTCTTTGAATGATTTGTTAAACATAAAATAAATCCTAATTCATCTGCCAAATTTTAAAGAATCGTTATTATTCTTCAATTAATTTTGCTACAATAAACGATATTCTTTGAAAATTTGTGAATATTTTCGTTGTGACACCGGAATTTTGTTGATTTTTTTCGAAAAATTTCACAAGACATCACCAATTCACATACGTACCGGATGCGTTTTCAATGGCGAAAGAATGTTTAAACCGTATGACACCGTACAGCAGCGCTTCTGTCAAACGCACATTGTATGGCATTCATAGGAACTATATGGGCGACAAAATCACAATGACACATGAACGGTGGGGGCGCCACTCATTTCATTTCATGCACGGTCACATCGATCTGTAAATGTTAAATAATGATTATGCAGTCCAAATCAATTGCAACGTAATCAAAAAGGAGAATTCATCAAAAATGTTTATTCACACCAGAGAAGTGACAAATAAGAAAAAAATGGAAATTTCTTCATGCCAAATGAACCATCATCACCAATGAATAATAAGACATATTAAAACCGATTCGTTAGATTATTAATAATTTATTTTACTTTTATTTATTTCATTTTTTTCACTTCATTCGTAATAATTTACTTTATTTACAATTTTTTTTTCTCTTCTCATTATCATCACCTAAAATGATGTATTTTTCAGAAAATTTCACAATTTTCTTTGCCTTATTTTATGTAAGTTAAACTCTATACTCGAATTTCAGTTATTTTCTCAATTTTGTTGTTAATTTTGTTTGTTTTTATAATCATTTTTCTTCTTGTCACTTTCGAAAACAAACCCAAAAAAAAAAAACATTGCGTTTTTGCATTTGTTCAACAAAGTGCGCTGCAATATCAATTCTTTTTCTTTGAATTTTGTGTGTGTGTTTGTGTTATCATACTAGGTAATTAAATTTTCTCATTTTCATGTTGGATATGAGACGCTTGAGATATACAATATATTATTTTGTGTTTGTATAAAAAACCAAACAACGGTAACGCCGAATTTTGTTCACAATTTAAAAAAAAGAACCAACAAAAAAACGATTGAAGCCGTAAAATTGAAGACATTGTCATGTAGATCACAAGAAAATGAGGAGGAGTGTGTGTATATATATATGTTCTCAGTTAAAGTGAAATTTAAATTGGAACGGTGATCCATGGTAGAAATGTTGATTGAATGGATTTTGTCCACGGAATCCTCCTTGTCCAGCCTCTGGGTCGAGTGGATCTTCACCGTTATCGAATTGTTCTCGTTTTTTATCATCGGTAAGCACTTCTTTGGCGGCCGCAACATCAATGAATTTCTTTTCGGCGACTTTTTTCGCATCGCCTTGATACGCGTCTGGATGCCATTTTTGTGCGGCCTTTCGATAGGCTTTGACAATTTCGCGTTTGGTTGCCTTTCTTGACACGCCCAATATTTTATAATAATCACGACGTTCGGCTTGTTTTTGCCGTGCTTTTGCTTTCTCCAAACCCTCTTTGGCCCGCTGCAAATGTTCATCCATTTCAAGTGCACTTTGGTAATCGTGAATGGCTAAAATAAAACACGATAAAATGCATTTAACAATAATCGTTGCAAATCACGTTTCAATTAAAATCACTTACCATCATCGAACATGTCGGTTTCCATGTATGCTTCGGCTCGGTCACACAGTACACTCGGATCCTTTTGCAATTCAAGAGCTTCACGGCATTGTCCAATGGCATCGCTATATTTTTCACCTTTAACATGACACGTACACGATAATTGCTTGGCATTGAAAATGATCATTGGAATTTCGGTTTCAAGTTTAAGTGCTTTTTTCGTGGCATCGATACAATCTTCATATTCACCACTTTCAAGTGATTGATGTGCGTCAACTAATGCTTTTTCCACTTTTTTAATTTTCTTATAAAATGGGAAGCAATCTTTGTGCTCTGGATCCAATTTTAAACATTCACGAACCTCTTTTAATGCATCGCTTGCATGACCAATTTGATATAATAAATGTGATAATTTGTAATATCCTTCGGTACTGTCTTGTGTTAAACGATTTACCGAACGTAAATCGGATACAGCCGATAAAATATCACCAACGGCAATATGACTGTCGGCTCTCATTTCACGCAACTCCTTTGACCATGGCGATACTTCAAGCAATTGTGTCATCAATTGTATGGCATTCGGATGATTATTGTATTGAATCGATTCCAAAATGTACACGTATTGTTCACGTGACGGTTGTACACGGCTATACCAATAATTTGCATCTTGATGGTATGGATCCAATTGTAGTACATCGTAGAAATCACGTTCGGCACTCGCATAATCACCGACTTTCATATGTACAGTGCCCCGTTGGAATCGTGCAGCCAAAAAATCGGGCTTCAATTCAAGCACTTTTGTTAAATCGTTCAATGCAAATTTTGCCTTTCCCAATGCCAAATAAACCGTACCACGTTGATAATATATCAAATAATTGTGCGGATCACCCTCTGAAAACAAAATCATTCAAGAAAAATAAAACCAATGAATTTTGTTAGCACGGACACGTCAGTCAAACAAATATGACGAAGAACAAAAAAGTTAGCTCACCAACAGCTGCATGATAATGTGTTAACGCATCGCTTAATTGACCATTGACTAAAAATTGTTTTCCTAATTCTAAATGACGATCGACCTCTTGTTGTGACGCCGCTGTTTCAGCTCCTGCAATGGATTTTAATTGAGACAAACTCATGTTATTTCACGATTTTCGCTCTATCGTCTGTTTTCAATGTCATCATCACCAATATCAATTAAACTCGATGTAGAATTGAATGAAAATGTTTGAAATTCATCGAAAATGACCGCGTGGAAAATGTAATGGATTATATAGAATGATTCAGAACATGAACTTACCGTCGAAAAAGAGCTCTAGAATTAACAACAATAGACAAGCGGTTAATCGTTTGTCGGTCAACGATTGTACGTTCATATCGAATGCGTTCAGACTCATTTTGTATTAATTTTGAAAACAGCAACAAAAAATTTGTTTCTTCTATATATTTATGGCTAATGAAATGCAGCTATGAAGTTGTGAACGGGGGAGGTCACAATATGTAAATATGTTCAATATTCCTTTTTTGTATGTGCGCGAATTGTTTTTAATTAAAATTCACTTTCGATCGTGGGCAACAAACGCCAGGTGGACACCGATTCACTTCTTCTTCTTCTTCTTTCTCTGTCTATCTATTTCTCTGCTCGGTTATCGGCACGTTTTTATTTATAGATATTTGAATGATGTTCCGTTTTATTCTATCCTCTTTCTAAAATTCAATAAAATGTTTCTCTCCTTGGACCCGAATTCTGATTTTTCTATTAATTTCCGTAAAATTTAACTTTTGTAATTTGTAACACTTGTAATTTTCACATTTAATTCTCAAGTCGAGCGGAAAAAAAGAAGTTTATACGATTCAACTATATGTCTACTACAATGCCACTTCACCCAACTAATCGTTTATTTATTACTGATAATTCATTTTCACATTGACGAAATATTTATTTGACGACGACGACAACAACAACAACAAAGACACACAGAAGGTGACAGAAAAAAAGAGTTTAAAATGAAAAAAAGAAAACTAACTGAAAAATATTGCATACATTCAAACGGCTGAATGAAAATTATATCGTAAACACTTCGTTTTCAAAATATGAATATTTGATTTGACTTTTGTGTCGTGTAAATTCAAGTCGTCAGCGATAAGTATGCTTTTGTGTCTTGTAATATTTGTACCAACATATGAACCGATGAAACCATTTATTTTTACTACCGCTGCGGCGGTTCTCGGTTTATGTGGTCTCGTGTGATTGGTCCAAATAATTATGTGTTTTGACTTTTTCTACTCGTGATACACACACCAACACATGCACACACCAATTGCCATTTGGATGATGTTGATTTGCTACCACCACCACCACCACACACACATATGTCATTCCGACATACACACTCACTCAATCAGAATAATGTGTGCGTGCTTTAGTATTTAGTGAAACGTCATATCATTCCATGTTGATTCCATGTGGTGTTACTGTGTCATATGTTAAGCATTTCTCATTTAAGCTTGAATAATAAACAATGGCAATTTTGACAGGCTACCACCACACTCCCATGTAACGCATACACATTGCACTGGACTTTTTGAATGCGTTTATATTAAAACATACACGCGCCCATTTATTTGTATTTGAATTGTTTTTAATCTATTTTATCTCCGTATACGGAATATTCTATTTGTATTTCAAACTTCTGGACTTTTCGACACATGATGATAACTCAAATTCCATCATCTTTCGAAAGTTAATGATCAAAATTCAAAGATATTGGCGCTTTTTTGCTCCTTTTTTATTTCAAAGTTTTTTCGCTTTTGATATTTCCGCAGAATTGTTGGAATTTTAAATTTTTTTCTTCTTTGATTTCATTGCTGTTGGAATAAAAAAAGTTTTTTTTTTTTGATTAAATTCATGTTGAATCAAGAAAAATCAAATCTTTATCCGCCAACTCAAATTGTCATGTTTTAATCATAAGAATCATTCATCATTTTTCTACACAAAAATTCCAAGTGGAACACCAAAATTAACGTCCATGGAATAAATCGAATGTTCCAAAGCTTTGAAAATAGAAAAAACGCCCGTTTTTATGCAATCGGCATACTTTTGAATTGGTACGGAGTGGTTGAAGCGATTTCAACTTAACACTGGTTTCATACATATATTTTTTGTTGGCTGCGCGTGCAATCGAATTTAAAACAATGTTTCGTTGATCATTGTTCTTCATTCTCTCGCTGTCTGTGGCCGTTTAACGTCTAATTCAGTCCGTTCAGTTTAGGAGCTCGTTGTGTGCGCTATTTGAATCGTTCGTTTTGAGTTTTGAACAGTGCGTGTGTTTTAGAACGAAACAATAAAAAGAAATAAATTCAAACCAAAAATTAAGGTAAATAAAATAGTTCATTTTTCTAAACAAAAAACTCACCGAAAGTTTGATAATATTGATCAACGATTGAATTTCTGAATAACATGTGGGAAATTCGATCAAATTTTAAATTACATTAACAGAATGTTTCGGATCCACGTTTGACCATCGTTGCAAGTGTAAAGTGTTTGAATGACTTAATTTCTGTGACTTATTTCCAGACTAAATTAAAAAAATTATTATCGTACAACAATCTTTGTCCAAAACGTATACATTCACGGCACATTCTGCGCACAAATTCCGTTTTTAGCAGCAATAAAATAACGAAATTAAATTCTGAATCATTATGTATATTTATTTTTGTTTATTTGCTCATTTTTATATCATTATTTGCTTGTTTTGTTACATTGTGATCAACGAATCTCAACCCAAAAATGTTTGCAATCATTTACGTGAATCATTCAAAGAACAACCAAAAATGAAGATGAGAATATCAGGCGAAGAGGATTATTTTGTTCATTTCTATGTTTTTACTGTGTTAATATCGTGCCCATTAGTTTTTCGGGCGAATGATTTAAATTAATCGTGCAATGAAGCATAACAAGACTGATTGATCATTATGACTGATTTTGGTTTGATGTTCTTAATTGTGGCGATGCAACATTGTATAATGTCTTCGCTCATATATAAAACGCTCCATTTTTTCTTCCAAATTTGTGATCGTCGTTGGAACCGCCTTAATAATATTTTTACGCTGGTCAATAGCACAGTAAATAATAGAGACTCTCTTTGCTTATGATCATTATAAAAAAATGTAGTGCATCCAAAGCACGTATTATTGTTCTGTGCTATTCACAGTTTGGTGTATATCTGTGGTGTTTGCGTTTGCCTCAGTTATGTTCTTTTGGACCATGTAAACCATGAACATGGAACCAACACAATACCAAGCATCCATGTATGGTAATTCTGACTCTTCGGCCATAATTCATTCTGAATTCTTAAGATAAATAGAGAGAAAAAAAATACTGAAAAAATACGCACAATCATTCAGATTAATTAAAATACAAAAGACGCAACAATGAACAAAATCGCACTTTTCTTTCTTTTCTTCATACGTGAATGACGTAATATGGTTATGATTTTATTATACCGTTGCTACTACTTTCTTTCGCCGTGTATTTGCTTTGTACTTTGTGTTTTATATTCTCCCCTTTGCGCCAGCTTAACTAGAAGGATTTTCGTTAACTTCCACACACACTTTTCGCTGTGTGTTTTTTTTATCGCCGTTTTGCCAATACACTTCATCTATTATTTACATAAGTATTTAATATCATGTTGTTCATTTGTTCTCTCTTGTAATGTTGTTGTTGTTGTGACGACGATGACGACGGGAGAGTGTAAAAGAAACGCATGTGATAACTGTTTTTAATATCCATAATAAATGTTACGCTTTTAATTAAGTGCAGAGAATTCAAGCGCAAGAGCGCAATAAAACACTGTTTAAATGCAAAATAAATAGTGCGACCATACACCGCATCAAAGCAAACACACGAATCCAATGCCGATGATACCACACCAATGGAAAAAAAGAGATGAGAATATAAAATTCAAATAAAATTGAATAAGGTGGAAATGATGTACTTTTCATTGGCACGACTCGCACAATACCGTGAAACATTCGCGCGCGAACGACAAGCAAAAAGTGTCTAATGCACGGCTCTGAAGCAACCAAGAGAATTTGAACGAATAAAATAGAATAATAATAAAAAAAAATACAAAATTCTACATGTGCAGTTTGTTGGATAACAATAAATTAATATGCGGAAAAGTAAAAGAACGACTGCACCAACATGCATGTACCGTAATCTATGAATTTTCATTCTCTTCAACAAATTCAATGGAATTGCTCTTTATAGCTGTTGCACGCATTGTAAACGATTCACTTTGTCGATAGTTTATTAATGTTATTCAATAAAGCACTTCATCAAAAGAATTTACACTTTATTACTTTGATTCTCTCTCTTTCTACTTCGGCCACTTTTCTGGGAACGTTTTTATTTCGCGCCATAACATTTTTTTTTTCTTTCTTTCATAAAGATAGAACTGATTTTTGGAGGGAGAGAAAAAAACTGTAATTTATCGCTTTTATCGGACAATGGGCTGAAATCGCGCAGAGATAAAAAAGCCTGCAAGAAAAGAGCGATAGAGAAAGATGACTTTTGATATATTGATATAACAAATTAAAAACTGTGTCATCATTTTGATTGTGAGTTCCGAAATAAACTCAACAGCCGCAATTTAATCATTATCTCAAGTCATAAATGTGCGCTGTTCTATATAAAACAACAATTGCGTAAACACGACTTGGCTTTTTTTCTCTATTGTGTCCCTTTGTCGTTAAATGAACACCTCCGCCGTACAGAGAATATTTACGAGAAAGTGAAAGAGCAAAAAAACTCATGTCCTTGAAAAGTAAAACCATAATAAATATTATTCATCTCTCGCTCACGACACGCAAATCCATTTTTGCCTTTACTATCACTTTTTGACGACGACTACACGACTCGCATTCAGGCTAATTATCAGATTGGTCTGCCGATTATCAACCAAAACGCATGGGTCAAATCTATTAACACATCCTCGATGATCGCATCATCCGTCTGCATGTTACAAATTATAGCACATGTTTCGTACTATTCGCACAAGACGCGTCTTTCAATTGACGGTCATTGTTTTTGCATGTGATATCACCAAGTTTTTTTTATCGGTAATGGGCTTCCGCATCGAAATTTTTTGTCATTTGTTGCACATTTGCTTCGGCGAATAAACAACTGAATGGATTTAATTTATTTGCTTTTATCTTTTCGGTGGGTGTTGAAATAAGCTCTAAGTGAATTAATCAAAATGTAAATGGATTTTTTTGTGGACAACGATCGAAATATTTTTTTCTTATTTTTGTTTATTTTTTCAGTGGAATTTTTCTAAATTGATGATCAAAGATTAAAATTTTGAAGTTTTCATCAAATTCTATTTAGTTTATTAACCCTCTAGTGCATAGCCCTGCCTTTAGGCATGGTGTATAAATTATTGTCTAAAATATATAATTTAAAAAAAAAGATTTTATTTATGAATTAAAATACATTCAGTAGGGCTCAGGCTTTCATTTTCCGGTCATTTGACAACTGGATGTAAATCGGTTGCTTAATTATATACACGGTTGTACTCGAAAACAGAAATTTGACAAAAAAAATTATAATTTTCTTTGTTTATAGCAGATTTACTGCAGTTTAAACAATGGTTTTGATTGTTCTCGAATTTTGTCAATAGCATTTTTTGAGAAAACCATGCGATTTTTTGAATTTCGATTATTTTTTTAAGGAATTATAAACCAAAACAATCATAGAAAAATAAGTCTCATATCGAAAAAAAATTAATGCATTAGAGGGTTAATCATAGATTTGATGAATGTATCGTCATCTTTTCGAATGTCCATAACTAGAAACGAAGTAATCTTTGGTGAGACCAAATAATTACTTCATTTCTGAAATAATGTACACAAAAATACTGAAGATGCCGAACAAATTCTTACGGTATAATTTGTTAAGTCAAAGCAACGATTGAAATATTGTCTTTTTTTCTATCTCTCTTCTTTTTTTGATTCATCGAGTGATTTCTATATTGAATGCCGGAGAATAAACGTATTGCAATCATAATCAACAATTTGTTGACATTTACCAGCCATTACTAATGTACAGATCGAAAATCTAGTTATTGTATCGAAAGCGATTCGTGTCACCGTTGGTATTAATTATCTGCAACGAAAAAAAAGCGATTAAAAATACCAACAACATTTTTGTTCAATAAAAAAAGCGACCAAAACAAATCACAAAAATGTCAATTCGAAATGATTTGCATCATGATCGTTGTGTCACTGCTCTTAAGTAGATTAACAATATTGTATTTATTTGCACCAAAAAAAGATGAACAAACATGCTGATTTTTCGCGGAATATTTCGTTCTTCTTTTAGATTTGCTATTCACGTTTTCCAAATTAGGCAAAAAAAAATGAATTACCGGCTCGGAACAATTCATTTGAGGGACTACTAGTTCACTCAACTAGTATTAAATGGAAAGATAAATACATCATTTTTGGTGTATTGCGGTAATCAGCGAGAAAAATGAAGAAGAAGAATAGAAATAATCATTACTAAATTGAATTTCAATGGGAATGGCTGTGGTTGGTATAAATTGGACCCGATATAATCAGCCAGTTGCGAGACTCGGAAGCAAAATTCAATACTCATATTGAATGCGTAGTAGTTTTTATTCCCTTTCAAAATGATATTGTGTGCGCACGCCTTTTTTTCAATGCGTTTGGCATTCGGCGTTAGGCTTAAATTACGCTACCAGCCCATGTACTTCATTTCAATCGGTTTAGTTTTTGTTTTTATCACAGTGTCTTTCAGAATGCGCACACAGAGGGAGAGAGAGAAAAAGAGAATATTTTGAATAACACGTCTATAACCGTGAAAAATTACGCTCATTTCTGACTATATCATTATACCTGTTTAACTTATTGTTACTATTATTACGTCTAATTATTTGTTTATTCATTCGCCATGTATATATATCATGGAATATGCATACGATTTAGTGTACATTTTTTTTTTTGTTTTCACGCATGCCATTCGTTCATTCGATTGTTGAGTGTGTTTGGCTCAGTCGTCGTGTTTTTTTTTTCTTGATTTAATTTAAATGTACTTATATTTCTATTTTCGAATAATCTCTACAAATAAATTATAATAATATTTCCACTGTATTACTCGTCAAAAAAAGGAATTTGTTTTTTTTTTGTCCCAACGATGGAGCAAAATGACAATGCAAAAACAAATTCATAGAATAAGAAATTAAAACGCGGCTTGAAATGCAACGATCTTTAATATTAGTTTCGATGCGATCACACGGTGCACGTTAATCACTGTTGTAGCACGCTACTGAGTCACCGAAAAATCAACGAAAAGAAAATCGTATTCTCATCGTTCAATTTTAGATGGGCTTTTATTGTGTTCACCACAAAGCATCGGCCAAGCTACGTGTGTGTGCGTGCGCGCGTTTTCTTCAAGGGTCCGAAACGAAATTTCATGAACAATGGCTGGGCAATTTCGGTTGTATGTCACCCGTAGAGTGATGAAGCGCATGCATGCGTAAAATCCAGGTTGAATAAAACGTTTGAACGTGATAAATGACGGGTATTTTTCGAAGAGAGAGAGAGAGAACTGAAATTATGACGAGCGAATTGAATTCATTCTTTCGTCTTTGAAAATCACAAATGATTCTTGAATTTGTTTTTCTTTCTCTCCCTCGCTCTTCAACGGGCATAAAATCAGAAGTATAAATGTGTCCGAATCAGAAGTGATGAAGAAAAGAAAAAAAAACGAAGAAAATAATTACATTTTAAACAAGCGGAAATTTTACGCGATTTTTGTATTTTTCTTCTGAATTGCGTTTCCAGAATCGAGTTTCATTCGTTCTCATTCAAGAATGAAATTGGTAATGGGAACTCCGAGAAATGAAAAGTGATGAAAATTGCTTCAAATATCTAACAACAACAAAAGAAACAAACACCAAATCAAGACCCATCAATTTCCGGTCGTAGATACTTAATTATCGATAAGCCAAATGACTATATGACTATGACTCGCTCTAATAAATTCTCATGGCATTTGGATCGAATATGCTTTTCATACTCACAATTTTTCATGCATTTAATGACGTGTTGTTTGTGAAAAATTCGGAATTCGTTGTGGTATGTCATCAACAACAACAGAATGATGACATGCATCACGATTATATCATTAGATCACAATGAATATCCCGTGGCATATTCTGTCTGTATGTCACCTCTTTCGCTTCGATTTTATTACCATAATTTTTATGACCCATTGCAGTTTACTGTTCACAATTCACTTCTATTTCATCCATAAAATGAAATCAACAGATTGCTTTTCCATTCGCAAAGCCAGTTATAAATTTAAATTGTGATGGAAAACCATAAATTGTGTTTGTTCTTCGTCATTTTGTAATGGGCGATGAGCAAATAAACCAAAATTTCATAAATAATTTATATAATATGAAAGATGCACATATGGCCGATCCGACCCACACATTCTTGATTGTGTCAATTTTGTTCTATTTCTGGCAAACAAACTTCTGACCAATCAACCAAACAACAATATCAATACAAAATGTTGCTGCCGTGATAGTGGTGCTGTAAAACAGTTCGGATAGACATTATAAAATATCACAAATGAATAATCCATATTTCGAAAGGAGTGATCGTATCTAATTGTAGGTCTTTGATTTGCTGAAAATATGAAAAATATGCTGAGTGGAATGTTGAATGTGCACATAATGAGACAATAACAACAGTTTTTTTTATTTTTATTTCTATTTATTTCTGTGTGATTCACTGGGACTATCGTTTGTATTGGTCACTCTGTTTCTCTTGGAATCTAAACAATAACAAATCACATTGCAATAATCAACTCATTGTAATTGTTGTTCTTTCTATGATCAGAAATTAACCGATCACAACTAATCGAATGGATTAGTGACTGTTTCATTTCGATATAAGATGAGTAAAAAAATGTTGATTGAAAAATCGTTTATTTGCTTGCAATTATCGCACATCATTATCGCGAATCATCATCGATGCTTATTTTTCGATTTCTCGCGATACATAAAAAAGCGTTGCATTTAAGTCGCCGTTGCAATCAGAGATTAAGTCATAATCCTGCATTTTGTTAATGATCTGTTTTTTGCTTCGTTCTCCTGTTATTGAATTTTTCAATAATAATCATTTCAAAAAAATATTCCATTGTTTCAATGCGCAATGAGAAAAACTGACACACACACACAATTATTTATCATTGGGTCTTGTGCACGTCAATTTTCTCTTCTCACATCGCGCAATTTGTACAGACGTTTTTTTTTTACTCGTTTTTAAATGATTATGTAATGTGCACGCTTTTAAAATGGAGTTTTTATTTAACAGACACACCATTTTTGAATTGCAAATATATTTTGATTTGTAGCTCTTTCTATCTCTCTCTCTTTTTCCCTCCCGATTTGTTTCAATATAGAATCAATAGAAATGGCTGGATTCAAGTACACGTTGGGTATCAATGAGCTGTCATCGAGAAAGCATAAGCTTACAAATGCATTGCTCGCCGAATTTGTAGGTAAGTGTATGAGATATTTGAACAAAACGTGCGGCAAAATTTACTAAACATATGAAAACAAAGATAAATGAAGAAAGATCATAAAATTATGAGAACAAAAAAAAAACGATTTTTTTCTTCGTTCCAACAATTAGAGAAAAACGGATGTTTGAAAAATGCACAAAAAAGAGCTGGAACTTTAGTTTTAATCACCTCTCTCTCTCATTAGGTATATTCCTGTTGAACTTTTTCGCATGTGCAGCGTGTACATTTGGTGATCATACAATGATATCGTTTGCATTTGGATTGACTGTTTTTGTGGCCGTTATGGTTAGTATTTCTTTGGAATCTCAACGTTTGTTTTATTTGTATTTCAAATTATTTTTGCCGTCGTCGTCAACGGGCTGCAACAAAAGGTGTTGTGACTGCACAAATTTATGGACACGCTAAGCTTCTATCCCATTTTGGGAAAATGAAAAAAAATCTAGAGAAAAAACAATTGGCTACACAGTTGTAAATGCACAAACAAAAATAGTTTCGAAATTGCGTGAGTGCGACATACACCTGATATAAATTTGCCAAATGCAAGTAGAACACATGTCAAATCGTTTGAATTAAAATTAGTTCATATTTACAATTGTTTTGTGTTCATGAATGGTGTGTTAATTTTCTGCTCATACATATTTGATGTCCATATATATTTTTTTTCTTGCCAATTGAAACACTTGTGTGTGCGATGAACGAATCGAATACTATATGCAAGAGTCGAGAGGAAAACTAAAAAAAACTGTATCAATATAAAATGAATTGCTTGCTTCTACAAAAGAAACGTATGCATTTCACTAGTAATGTGATCGGATAAATTGACATGTACACCGACCGACCGGTTTCATCCCATTTGAAGGGAGCGATAGAAAAATGCGCCACATCATTTTCAAATAAACAGCCGCTTCTTTTTTTTTCATTCTGCTCAAATTAGCTAATCATCAATTTACGGTGCGAGGCAAATAATAGCAATTACAATTGTAGCAATTACTTGTGTGTACGCGCGACGGTGGTTAAACGCTTTTTTTAATAAGCGCATTTATCAATGCAAAACGTGACAATATTCGATTAGATGTGTACTGTTAATTCGAATCGAGAGTGGCTAGAATGAGCGAGCACGGTTACAATGTGTAGTTATTAGTTCGACGTGCAATGCTCGTTCAACATGTGTATCGGTTTCAAACACATTTCGTTCACTTATCACTGGCGTCTCTTGCTTATTGTCTCTCGCGACCACATTCAGTAATAGTCGTCGTCATGCTGGCATTGCCCACGACGTGATCTTTGTATGGATTGCTTTGTTACCTTCGAAAATTCATTATCAATGAATAAATTGGCCAAACAATCAATTTCATTTTTTTTCGCGCTCGCAAAGACGGAAAAACTCAACTAGATATTCAAAAACAAATAGTCAAACACGATGAATTTTGCTAGCGTTGAGAGAATAAAAAAAACTCCATTGATTGACAGCACGAGCATAAAAGGCAATGTTTCTCTCTATTTGCGAATATGAAATAGGGCGAATTGAAAGGTGAGCTATGAAACTCACAAAATATGGTTGTTTACAATCAAATTCAAATAACCAAATTTGTGCACACAAGTTATACGGCATGAGAAAAAAAAACACGCGTTTTGAAATAACAAAAAAAGCACGCACAAAAACGAATCGAAGCGATGAAAAAAAATTGAATGAAATGACAAGTTGGCATATGATCGTTTGCCATCTTTATGGATTGACGTTCTGACCGAAATACCAAAGACCAATACCGTGTACGTTTCGTTACCTGGGCGCTTGTTTTACCATTTAAAATTAAAACGCGCTGCGAAAATGCGATAGCAATTTTTACAAAATGCTAGAATATGGTTTTATCAAATTTATACACAAACACTAGAGTGCAGTGGAGCGAGTACGCATATGCATCGAGTCAAAGCCACCAAACCATTTTTATGGTCGATTTATTGGCTAGAGCGATCACAAGCACGATTGAAGAGAGACGCGAGTGATTGAAATTTAAAAAAAAACCGTCAAACAAAATCTGCACAAATGAAACCATAAAAAGATAGACCTGCCCATGTTGGACAATATCGAGTCAATGAAATTCGATGTGTTTTTGTTTGGTTTTTCCTTGGATCATTCTTGTTTGTGGCTGTTGAATATTCTCTATCTTTCACTCTCCTTCTCTATCTTTGATTGTGTCGATGCACTTTGCAAGCGTAGAATTAAGCGCGCATTTTGGCTAAAGTTGCAAAGGCGTTTATTCATCATTTTCGATATGTGTTTTCATTCTAATGAATATCGCGTTTCGATGTACGCGCGCACACATATTGCAAATGTTGCGGTATTGTGAGCGCGCGCTCTTTAATATTACACAAGAATCTCTCTAACAAACGCACATTTATGGCAAACAGAAAAATTATCAACACAACAGTAAACTGTGAAAGATCAAATTGAAGAGAGCAAAAAAAAAACAGTCAAACGACCGAAATCGATTCGCATTCGCCAATTATAATTTTCGAATATATTTACTTACATTGGTTGTTAATTACACCTTTTGTTCGGTGGTTACAAAAACATAAAATATATCAAAATGCACTATGCATGCATTAGCAACGCGATAGGTGATATCTAAACTCGCATTTATATAAAAAGCAACCAAATGAGGCAAAGATGAAAGCCCGAGATAGCCCGTGGCGAAACGTGTTCGTTGATTGAATTCAAACAGGAAAGACTGTCGACAAGTTCATAAAATAAATTTTCGCATGTGCATTACGAACGACAACGAACAAAAAAAAAGACACGCGAATAAAACAAAAAACCAAAACCAACACACAAAATTGAATCATTAAAAAGAGTGTCACACTGTTACGAACTGCAATAGTGATATAAAAATTCCATCGATAATTTTGCACCGTCTCTATATATACAATTAATTTGGTGGCGGCAAGTCAATAAAAATTAATATATTTTTTTTTGTAACTGCGTTAAATCGTTCGTTACTTTATTCGCGCAAATGAAAATAAAGTTGTCTTAAAATGCACTCAAACACATTCCGATGTGACGTTAATTGGCTACTCTTATTGAAATTACATAGATTAATTGTTTGTTTTTTTTTTTCAATTTTACTATGTATAGGCAATTGGACACGTCTCAGGGGGTCATATAAACCCAGGTATGATTTTTTTTTTTTGTAAATTTTATGTTCATATTTGTTAAATGTATGGCCGTTTTGTTTAGCTGTAACGGTTTCTCAGCTAGTGACGGGTAAAATTAGTGTGGTTCGTGCTTTGCTCTACATTTTGCTGCAATGTTTGGGTGCTGTTGCTGGTTCAGCCAGTTTCAAAAGCTTGGTACCGGATTCGTATCACAACGGTTTAGGGCATACGAATTTAGCAGAAGGATTGACTCCATTGCAAGGACTTGGTCTCGAATTTTTCCTCGGTTTCATTCTTATTTTTACCGTTTTTGGCGTTTGCGATGGCAACAAACCAGGTTAAATTCCGTTTTTTGATCAATACATTTTGAAACGAATTCAATCAAATTAAATATGTTGTTCGATTGTAATCGATCTAGACTCGAAATATGTTGGTCCATTGGCGATTGGATTGGCGGTTACCGTCGGACATTTAGGAACCATCAAATACACTGGTAGTTCGATGAATCCGGGTGAGTTTGATTGATTTGAGCGAAACGCAATAGATCCAAATATGTCCAAATATTTTCATTGAAATTATATCGATTTTGTAAAATTTGAATTGTATCTTCTTCAAATATTGAATTTAGCTCGAACCTTTGGAACAGCAGTAATTACTCAAACTTGGGATAATCATTGGGTGAGTATACTGGCAAACAGAGTCTTTGAAATGTAAAATGTTGAAAAATCTCCACACATAAGTACTAAAATAACAGATTAATCGTCTGTTTTTTTATCGAAATCGTTTGTTGTTCATCAAACATTTCATGTATTTTGCAATTTTTTCATCTCCAAATTTTATTTTAAAAAAGATCTACTGGGCTGGTCCGATCCTTGGTGGAATTGTGGCATCATTGTTGTACACACAAGCTTTCAGTGCACCAGACGTTGAGGTTGATCGCAGTGAAAAGTATCGCACTGATGCAAACGAAAAAGAGGTGAGATCAAGAACACTTGTACTATAAAGCACATTTAAAAAAAGAACTAACTGAAAAAACGCACACGGTTAACGTGAAAGAAAAAAAAACGAACCACGAATGGGACAATAACCGTTATCAGTTTGGAATCAGTGAAATGAGCTCATTCGGGTGAACTAAATAAAGTAAAAAAAAAAACAAAATTCAAAGATTCGCCATCATATACATAGAATATTAGCTCACATCACATACCACCATTTATTTGCCAATACTCATCGAAATACTCAGTGCATTTTGTATATTATGTTTTAAATGTGCTAAAAGTCAAAGGGGCTTTTATCTCTTTCTTAAGCATTTCATCTATCTCTTTCCGTATAGCTGAAATGTTGCTATAAATATAAGTGTATTAATATTTTTTTTTATATGTCTGTGTGTTATTTTTGTCTCGTAATATATGAGTATTCCGATTTGTCTGTTGTTTTTTTATATGTTTCCGTTTGGATACAGAAAACGGACCTATTAATTTTGTGTATCGATGAAAATGAAATAAATGTAAATACAATGTAGTGTTTGTATGTCTCTCTCACTCTCAGAATCTGTGTCATCCACACTCTTTCTCTCGCTCTCTCGTTCTGATACTGTCTCTAATCATTTTAAAACTATTCTTTTTTTAGGAGAAATATTTAGACATCAAGTACATTGATGACGTTTAAAATGAAATTATGAGCGTTGATCTATCAATCGCGAAAAATGCGCTAGTGCCAATCAAATGTTATTATTGTTGAATTCATTCATATTGTTTAATTTTGGTTTGCATAAATAAAATAATCCGTGCTTTTGTGAAACTTCTGCCCGTATTTTGAGACAAGAAAACAAAAAAAAAACAAATCGTTTATATAAATAAATAAGAGATATCATCAATTACAAAAAAACTATCATAAATTATGACAGCCATCACTCAACTCGATAATCCCAACTGAAATTATCAGTTATCAAAATGTACGTAAAACGGTTTTTATGCATTGGCGTGTGTATATTGAATTCCTTAGTGTCATGCTCATTCGTTTGTGTTTTTTTTTGTTGTTCGCATGTGACGCATATACTCCAAACTAATGATGCAAGTGACCGGGTTACTTGATTGGAACCATTCATTATGCTAGAATTTTAATATTTTTTTTCTCCTTTTTTTAAATGGTTTTGTATGATAAGAGCACCTGAGTGGTTTGAATGTCAAATTCCTACGATTACAATTGATTTCAATTGAGCTTGTGCTTGTGTCATTCAGTGATCATTGTTCAGTGTTTATTTTTAACTGGCTTGAAAACACTATTTCCATTACTCAATTCCTCAATAGAAAACAGACATCATTCACACATCTACATTTTGCTTAACACTTTTCGCCTACTAATTTTGCCATTGCATTTATATTTTAATGCTTAAGAGAAATCCACATGAAGTTTTATGTATATATACCAGTTTTTGTTTAACGTAGAATGATGAATTTTCAAATTGAAATCTAGTTTTTACATTTCAAATGGATTTTTATTTCACTTTTTTGCACATCCAAATAAATTACATGCATGCAACATTCACAAAAGTAAATATATCCGGCTCGCTTCACATGGTTGTACATTAAATGTTTTGGGGAGGTTGGAAAAAATGACTAGTGGCTGGAGGGAACTGGCGTTATGATTCTTGCGGATTTATGGCAGCAGTAATATGTTTATGTCAAAAATGAGATTAAATGTAGAGGAAATTTTTAAAAGATAATGTTTGGTGTATCACCCCTGCGAGTGAAACGATTCTTTCATAATATTTCCAGCAAATCGAGAAATTTTTCCAAAATTCAATTTTAATAAAGGCTCTATTTTCTAGGCGTCCGATTTCAATAACTAGGTCAAGAATTATCAAAAATCATTCACGATCATGATCTGTGAACAATTTGTTCGCCGGTTTCAAGAAATCGGACTCGATTGTGATCAGACGTCTAGGAAATAGAGTTTTTAGTTCCACTAGATCAATCAATCCTCAGGCAAAAAATGTGCCAAATGGTAAACTTTACAGAACTCCAGTGACACTCCTCTCTCCAACTGATTATGATCAACCATTTGTTAATTACAATTGGTACTTCAGTACCTCGAGGCTTAACTCGTGATTTAGATGATTGATTGTCACCCCAGCTAATCACTAAACACTTAAATAAAAAAAAAACAAATAAAGAAGTGTCAAAGTATAAATGAAACTCTAAAACTCTGTAGTAACAAAATAGCGATGGGAAATAGTATCGTATATTCCCCATACAAATTAATTTTATCGGATCTACGAATACGACATCTGTTAAAAAAGATACCGATTTTTGTTACTACTGTTGCTTTGACACAGCTCAAACGAACTCTTCGGCTATGGCTGTATTACAGATGAACTAATACAAAAGAACACACAGACTCCGATCCTGTGTATGCGTATGTATTGTAAATTTTGCACAAGCAGCTACGATTGACGACTGAGTGCAGAGATTTGTAATACATACGCATATACAGAATCGGAGTCTGTGTGTTCCTTTGTACGTTTACACGAGCTGTATTAAAACACCACTAGTAACAGAAATCGGCGAGTTTTTTAGTAGATGTCGTATTGGTGGAATCGATAAAGAAAAATCTACGATATTAGCGCTCATTGCAAAATAGCAAATAATATCTTACTCCATTGGCGCCGATTTGAAGCGATGCAAATTTATTTACTTGAAAATTGTTCACCTGCATATATTTCATTTAATTTGCATTTAATTTTGTTCGTATGCACCAAACTTATTCAAACCAACAACAACAACAACCAAAATCACAAATTTAAAATGAAAAATATAATCAGCGATCGTGTAAATAGAGCGAATATCACACATCAATGTTATGTCTTCATTTGGTCTTCTTTCTCTTTTCAGCTTCGGCGTCTAGATCGTGTCGCTTAATTTTCTCTCTTTAATTTTCTCTCGTTTTATGATGATTAAGTTCGTAAAGAAAATGAATAAATTAATAATATAATTTGCACACAGAATACATACATCTCATGAAAATGGCGCAATGAAACTATACCGAAAAGATTGTATTCCAAAATATTTTTCATTTACTATTTTTTTTTTAAAGCACACACAAAATTTTTGAAGAAAATGCAGTGAAACTAACTTCCACAAATGTATTTCATAAATTAATGCATTGTAATATGGCCTCTTCGCAGCCGCGTTAGTGATTAAGTTCGAAATAAATAACAATTTAATCCGAACATTTTGAAGAAATTTGTGAAATGAATTTTACCACAATGACAATTTTGCATCATGAAAAATTCAATTTTACCATTTTTTGTCCTAAATAAAATTTTCATCAACCGGCTTTTCGAGATTACTTTTAATTTAATGGGTTTTTTTCGACTTTTTTGCATTTTATTTTCTTTTTGGTAAAATTTATTGATGTAAGGATCAGATGCATTTAAATTGAATCGCAAAAGACAAACAGACAAATAATGATCAACCAAATTTTACATTTGCTGCATTTAAATACAGAGTTATTTCTATTTACAAGAAACATTTCTTTTATTGATTGTTTTATTTTGATGATGTGACAAAAGCATTTTTCAATAGGTAAGTTTGCACTTTTAATTTTCCTATACAATTTAAGGTAATCAACACAATTGGGAAAATTAGACACAAAAAAATATTCCATTTTTTTCAATATTCTTATATTAATAAAAAAAATCTCAATTAATTCTCAATCTTTCAAATTTTCCGCCATGGGAATAGTGTTTTAAAAAATAATGACTGACATTCACTGATTTTGCGACCAGATTATTCAATGGCTCACAATCTGTTTGTAGCAATTTAAATTTTCATAATAAGCACGGTATGCATGACACCGCATTCATATGCAGCTGCAAATACTTCTATTCTACTGGAGAGCCTATACCGTGTGCATTTCCATTTTATTTCCTAAAATACAGATTGAATCCAATGAAATATAAATTGAACACTGGACTTGATAAACGCAAAATAAAATGAAAAAAAGCAAAATGACTCAAAACGTGTTTCTAACTTAAAAAGAACTGAAATGTGAAAGTTATTCCAAGTTATCTTATGATTACTAGAATTTAAACTAAGTTAAAGTTTCGACGATTCATCTAAAATGTTGATGTCTCAGTAGAGAGATGTCGTTACGATTACTTTTTCTTTGGTGACGTTGTTTCTTTTTTAAAAATCATTTGTCCGCCGCGCATTTCAATTTTTCCCTCTTTCGTCAGCGCCTCAATTTGTTGTTTGGTCATTCGAATTTGTTTTACTTTCACCAATTTATTGGCGAGTTTTGGTGGCGATCCGGTTGTTTTTCCTTGTTCCGTTTTAACTGTGGGCAATGGGATGAGTTTTTTCAATGTCGTTGGTGTATTTGGTTCGTTTTGTTCATTCGATTTTGATGGTTTGATGGTAAGGAATTTCGTGAGTGACGTTTGTGACGATAGTTTTTTTACCACAGTCGTGGTGGCTGGTGTTGTCGATGATTTTTCAATTGATGTCAATTTGCCGGTGATCGGTGATGTTTTGCTGGATCTTGTGCTTATTGTTTTGTCTGGTGTTTTTTCACCACTGATCACTATTCCACTTTTGTTGGCATTTTTTGCATTTATTGTTGACGCACGTGTATTTGGCGATAAATTATTTGATGTTTTCACCAAAATTTTCATGCTATTTTCATCCGATCCGGTCGATTTGCTGCTTTTTATTGTTGGTGTTGTTTTAACAATTTCTTGTTTTATTTGTTTCGCATTTGATTTTCCATAGCTTCGATTGACTGTTTTTGTTTTGGGTACTGGTGAATCGACGTGCTCCAAAATTTCGTTCGGTGTAATGATTTCAACTTGTTCGGTATATTCGATAATTTCATCGGTATCGGGTTTCACATATTCCGTGCTGTCATCGAAACTTTCATCGTTTGTATTGGACATTTCATACAATTCAATTTCTTCCAAATGTTGGGTGTCGCTGTGTTCATGCAATTGTGTCTCCGTTAAAAATATTAAATCACAAAATTCGCATGCAAATTGTTCACCTTCGGTGTGTTGTTTAATATGCTCAGATACATCGTCAACATCATCAAATGTTGTTTTACACAGCGGACACACCAAATTTTCTGTTGCATGCACCGTTGAATGTGTAACCAATTCATCACGTTTTGCAAACGATAGATAACATTCGGAGCATTTGTGAATGATTTGATTGTTTTCCTTGTGCGAACGCATGTGCCGTGTCAAATGATGGCTTAACAAATAGGATTTATCGCAAATGCGGCATGGATACGGGCGATCGCCAGCATGGGCTGTTAAATGACGTGCCAATTTACCTTGCGTTGAAAAGCCTTGATCACAATGTTCACACTTGAACGGTTGATCGGTTGAATGAACAATTTCATGACGCTCTAAACCCTGTTTAAATGCAAAACTTTTATTGCACACATCGCATGTGAATGGCCGTTTCTTTTGATGATTTTGCGTGTGCTTCCTGGATGGGGTCAGAAAAGAAAAAAAATTAACTTAAGAACTTAAATTAATCAACATGTGATTGAAAAATAATCATGGTACTTACTCCCATTCTTCCTTCGATAAAAATGGACGTTCACAGTAGGCACACAAGAATTTCGGCTGATCCGAATGGACTTTTTCATGTCTTCTAAGCAGCGTGGAACGAGAGAATGCCTTGCCGCACACAACACATTTGAATGGCTTTTCACCCGTGTGAATCAATTCATGCTTTCCCAAATCGTACTTACTGAAGAAACCCTTATTGCATACCATACACTGAAATTTTCGATCACGTACATGATTTGCTATATGAATATCGAGCAATTGACGCAACGGAAATGATCGTTCACAATAATTGCATGGGAATACATTTGTTTCGACTGGGGCGGCATTTTTTATTGGATCCAATTCGGGATCATCGCTTTCCATAATTTCGGACACAACCTCAATTTTACCATCTTCGCTGGTTTTTACGACGGACGTTCGTAGCACCGGCTCAATGGATTTTATTGTTGACGCCTGTTTGTTGAGAATTTTGATCGGCGCTGGTTTAATATTGAGTATTTTTGGCGTTGGCAAAATCTCTTCGATTATTTGCTCGTCAGCATATTCTACAACCATGTCTTCAATCGGTATTTCATTCTCGATCTGTGATGATGATGTTGTCATTAAACGCTTTGATGGTGTACTTATTGTTATTGTTTGCGGCAATTTTCGCTTCAGACTTTGAGCTGTCAATGGTTCACGCGACTCCGAAGATTTATTATTCTGGAAGATATTTAGTTTTGGTTAAGTTTTTTTTTTGTTTGATGATGGATAACATTAAAAATATAATTGGATTCCTTCTATACTAACCTGATGTAATTTAATTGGAAATTTCGGATGATCCAATCGGTCGGGCCAAACTCCAGTTAACGGATATTGTTTCAAAAGTGTGTCGGCTTTTTTACACATTTGCTTGAAACGATAACAATAATCCATTAACGCTCGACACGGATGGCATATTGTGTTTGGCATTTCATCATCGGCAAATACCTGAAAATTAAGGACATCATTAATATTTTTCCGACGAATTTAGTAAAAAATAGAACTGTTCTAGGCACCGCGAAGGTGCGGAAATTTTTCTTGTAGCAGCTGCTCTTTTTTGTATTCAAGTGTGGCACTTGGACATTTTTAGTATATAATTGGGGAGTGCGGTTACTCATTAGTGCTCGCACTTCTTTGGTGACAGTAATAGCTTCATTCAGAGTAGACTAGATTTTAGAAGAATAAACCAATATCCAATGATGGATCGCAATATTTTGAATACAATTTTAATTATTACAAAAAATCAAAATGCAATGAAATTGATGCACCTTCGGCAGCTCTACAATTTGGTAAAAAAAATTAAAAATGTAAGTAAAACCGGTGAATCCGATGAATCTGTTAAAAAAGTGTTGAAAATGTCCACAAAAAAATTCATCAAAAATAAAGGTTGCGTCAGACAAAAGGTGATTTACATTCATAAAAACTTCTTTTTATAATTATGAAAAAGAAAATGAATATCCATTTTCCAAAAAAAAGTCATTTTGGCGCGATCAATGTAAGTGAAACAAAACAATAAAATAGCAACGAGCCCACAAACCGTCGGGTTTGTGTTGAGTGTTGATCTTAAAACCGATGCTATATACCTCTGTTCCATATGCACACACCCATCATCGTGAGCATCTCGTACTACAAATGTTTTGTGTATTGGGCGCTGTTTGTTTCAAACAAGAGACACATATACACAACACGTATGGTACGCCATATTGGATGTAGACGATGTGAATGAGTTTGCATTCGATAACATTTTCCCAATACATACACCATTGAGATGATGAAGAAGAAAAAAAATAATACTAAAACAACTTTTTGGCTTGAATATCAACATTGTTGTCTTGATTGCCTTTCGAACAGGATCTATTTTTTTTCTCGTCGTAAACGGATATTGATTAAACTATCAAATGTTAATTTCTTTCAACGTAAATGAAAGAAAAACAAAAAAAAAATACACTTAAACACTCTGGGTCAATGAAAAAAAGGCTAAAATTCGAATCGCATTGTTAACATACCTCAATTGAAACGCATGCCATAATTTGCATGCTAAGCGATGCTTGTGAATTGGCATTCGATTTGGTCGAATAAATATTGGTCAATGTATCATCTTGTGTTAAACAAAAACGGCAAACGGGCTTCTCCTTCAGCTCGGCCGCATAACCATTTTCATCATAATCGACCATAATTAAGCCGGACCGGAATTTTATTTTCTCTGTCGTTTTTTCTTCTAACTAATTCTACGCCACAAATACAAACACTATACGAAAAAAGAAACGGATTGGTTTTTTTTATTTGTTTGAAACACGCATATACACAATTTACGAGTTTCTTCAAAACAAAACCGTAATGAACAGTGACAATTTGTCGCAGAATTGTGGATATGATTTGTTGAGAAACTACCATCAAATTCATCAATCCAAAACAATGATGTACACTTGAATGACACAGTATTGTCAAATTCACCAGCGCGCACGCATCAACACACAGAGACGAATGAGAGTGAGTGAGATGAAGAGAGAGAACGAACGGTTACACTGGTGAATATATTGGATGTATATGGTAAGTATATTCATATCGATAGATGGCGCACATAATTCATTTCGGTTCGGTTTACGTATGAAATGCGATGGAAGGTGCATTCGGTATTCATTTTGCCGTTTCTCATCAAATTTAAACACATTTTCAAAAAACTGTCTTACAAACGAATTAATACAAACACTTTTGATTTCGAATTAGAAAAGAACATATCTGTTTTTCTTTATTATATTTTTGAGAATTTTTTTTCAATTTTCAAATTTTATTTATTTACTGTTCGGTTTTAAATAGAATTTTCTAGTTTTACAATTCTATTACGTTAAGCAAATATGTCCTGCTTTGGAAAAAAACGAGCATTAGCATTAGTATCGCCTGCTTTTATTCTTTCAATATTACGCTTGTTATATGTTTTATTAAAAAAAAATTATCGCTATATTTCGCAAGTAAATTAATTAAATCGCATCGACACTGATAATAAAAACCAGTATGTCTGCTGGTCTAGAGTCCAATAATGTTTCTTTTTCTTTCGTTTCGTTTGCTTCCTATAAAATAATAGATTACATTCTATCTTTAAAATACAAACACACCCATGTCTCTATACTGCCTTGACGGCGTATTACTCTCTTTTCATATTATTATCAATAATAACAATAATGACTAAATGGCTAAAATAAGTAAATAATTTTGCTGCATATTATTTGCTGTCTGAAATTCAAAGATGACCTCACTTTCTGCGACTTCTGCTTTCTTATTTTATAAATATGGACTTTGATTATATTATATTCCCAAGTTTATTTTTTCAAAAAAATAAAATAAAAAATCAATTGGATTTTTCGATGCGTATTTTTAAATCGTTCAATTCATGAGCAATTTCGGGTGGAAGATCGCTGCCAACTTGTTCATCGAAATATCTGATAATGTCGTCTATTTCTTTTAACCAGAATTCTTTTGGTATCGAAAACAGTTCATTGACATTGATTTCATCTTGGAGCTGTTCCACATTCAAACTACCATCCGACGGAATATAACCAATTGCGGTTTTTTTGGCGCACGATTCATTGTTGATACGTTTGAGAATCCATTCCAAAACGCGAATATTATCACCATAACCAGGCCATAGAAATTGGCCATTTGCATCTTTTCGGAACCAATTGACATGGAATATTTTTGGGGGTTGCGCACCATAGGAATGGGCACGTGTTTCCATGCTCAACCAATGCTTTAAATATGCACCTGAAAATGAAGCGCATAAAATCATCAATATTTCGTCCAAATGTTTAGTAGAAAAAAATTGAAATAAAAAAAAATATCATGTAATACCGAAATTATAACCGAAAAATGGTCGCATTGCAAACGGATCATTCATAATGACTTTTCCTTTGTGTTCAGCAGCCGCTGTTGCTTCGCTGCGCATTGTTGCACCCACAAATACACCATGTTGCCATGAAAATGATTCGTATACCAATGGTACGCCGTTTGGACGACGTCCTCCAAATAAAATCGCACTAATTGGCACACCATCCGGATTTTCCCAGTTTCTATCAATAATTGGACACTGTTTGGCGGGCGTACAGAAACGTGAATTTGGATGTGCTGCTGGTGTTTTTGTCACCTTTGGAATCCATGGTTTACCAAGCCAATCGGTTATTTGCACATCATTAGTCAATGTATCTTCCATGCCTTCCCAATAAACACCACCATCAGAGGTCGACGCAACATTTGTGAAAATTGTGTTCTTGAAAATTGTTTTCATCGCATTTGGATTCGTTTTATTCGACGTACCTGGGGCTACACCAACTGTAAAGACATTTAAATAAGAAAAAAACACTTTCTTATAAAATAATGTGTTAATACTTACAAAATCCATTTTCCGGATTAATAGCTCGCAATTGTCCATTTTCATCGTATTTCATCCAAGCAATATCGTCGCCAATACACTCTACTTTGTAGCCGGGTAGCGATGGTGTTAACATAGCCAGATTGGTCTTTCCACATGCCGACGGGAAGGCGGCTACAATATATTTTTTCTCTCCCTTTGGATTGGTGATGCCCAAAATAAGCATGTGCTCGGCAAGCCATCCTTCTTTCTTTGCAATCGTGCTACCAATACGCAAAGCAAAACATTTTTTACCCAACAATGAGTTCCCGCCATATCCCGAGCCGTACGATACGATTTCGTTTGAGGCCGGTTTATGTAGAATGATTGTGCGCTCGGGGTCACATGGCCACGAAGGTTGTTCAATTTTTCCGTTTGCCGGTGTACCGACCGAATGTAAGCATCGAACAAAATCACAATTGCTACGCAATAGATCCATCACCGCTGCTCCCATTCTCGTCATAATGCGCATCGAGCAAACAACATAAGCCGAATCAGTGATTTCAATGCCAATTTTCGATAATGACGATCCCAATGGGCCCATTGAAAATGGCACCACATACATTGTTCGACCACGCATACATCCCGGAAATCGATTGGAAATCGCCATTTTCATGTCATTTTCCGATATCCAATTGCCCAATTTACCGTCGACATTCAATTTTGCCGTTGGAATCGCTTCATCACGTCGGTTCGTACAAATGAATGTTTTCGATTCAACACGAGCCACATCGGCCGGATTTGTTCGTGCCAAATAACAATTATCGTACTTTGGTAATGGCACAATTGTTCCTTGATTTTGAAGTATACGCAACAACATGTTATTTTCTCGATTCGTGCCATCACAAATATGAATGCTTTCTGGTTGGCATAGCAGTACACTCTCTTCGATGAATGCTCGAACTTTCGGCGATAATGCATCAAGTTCTCCTTTTGCCACTGGAAAACCACGAATATGATTGTAAAGTCCAACATTACTGGTCGTTGCACATCGCGATTTTATATATGACCTGAATTATTGGGTAAATTGAGGAAAAACATAAAAAAAAAAACGATTTTTAGTACGATGTTGCCGAAATAATTTTTTTGTACAATAATTTTTAAAAAAATCGAAGAAAAGTTTCATGAAAGGAGGAATAACTTTAGCATTTAATATCGATTTTGTTGGAATATCATTTAAACAGACGACTATTGCATCAGCTAGAATACAGTCGATGATCAATGACGAAATGTCATATGCGTTCGTTGAAATTATTTTAAGCAATAAAAGCTTGGGGTGCTTTCAGTGCACTCACATCTCACAGTTGAAAGACACAATAAATATTAAAATAGGATTGAGAATGTAAAGATGTAAATTTAAACTAGACAAACTGGTGCGCAGTTTTGTTTTAATTACGAAAATGCATCGAATACAAGTGAATGTAAATTAAAATTCAAGATTTTTGCTCCCAGGAAGTTTTTAATATCTCTAATGCCGAGACGATAAAAGCCAATGGGCAATTAGCGGTTGATTGATTTGAAGTCCGGATTTGATTTGACTTTCAGGCATTGTCTAATTTCAAAATGTGCGACAAAAAAAATTGTTTCAACTTACGATGTGTTTGACACTTTTTCGATGAGTTCAGGCATTTCGGCTTCTGGGGCAGTACTTTTTGCACGGACACAAAATGTTACAAAGACGCGTAGATTTTGTGTCGCTCTCCAAATGATGAGAGCCGTTGTGAATCGAAATTCGCAAATCGAAAAAACCCAACAATTGCAGGTTAAAAAAACACTCTCAAATTTTGTTTGTTTTGCGTACAAAAATTCGTTCAAACGTTGCAGCTTTTTCCACAGCGATTCAAATGCGGCCGAAATGTGAGCACCAAATACAGATTTTCACAGAATCCACACTTTGAGTATAAACGAAATTTTAGAATTTTCCGCGCAGCGATTTTATTCATTTAAAAATTGTCTGTTTTTTTAGTTTCTTTTGAATTATCCGTTAAACGATCGAAGTCTTAGGACTGTCGAATATTAGTGATATTTTCAAAAAAAAGTAGTTTTAATCGACAAAAAATTTAAATGCTCTGCAAAATATGCTCGATAATCACTTGACTGATTTTGCCAGATTTACGTTTCTTTTTCGAATTGAATATTTTTCTCTTTATAAACACACACACTATCGGGTAATTTCAGAAAGAACTGAAACGATTGCGTTCGTTGAGCGCTCTGAGGATATGTTCGGCTGTACATCGCCTTTTATAGAAAGCAGTGACACGCACACGACGGTAGGCTTTTTTTCTCCGTCATGTTTTTGGATTGAGAGCATTTTCTTCTCGTTGTTGTTGTTTTGTAGCCTATATCTGTTGACAAGTCGATGTTATTTTTACACACAAAAAAATATGCGGTCAAATCAAATGAAGATGCGTTTATTCAGAAGAGTGCGGTCAAGTTTAAACTCAATTCGGTCATATTTTCATCATGTTTCTAATTTTATGTTTTAGAAAAAGGTTTTTTTATCACTTTTTTATGTAGATCAGATTTGAGATCAAAATCTTAGATTTTTGATCTTAGTGTATCTTGGATTTGATATTTATCTCAGATCAAGATATAGATTGATTTTTGAATTTTTCTCAGATCTAGATTAATCTTATATCTGATTCGAAATATACTTTTAAATTCAAGTCCAAATACCGCATTCATAGTAAATTTGACCGCACACTATTGAATAACTACATCTTCATTTGATTTGACCGTATACTTTTTGTGTGTATGATGACCGAAACATTGTCTTTGCATTGGAGAAGAGCGCGCACAATTGTACGTTTGTGTAGATACAAAAACAAAAACACACATTTACTAATACATACCGAATTTGGTCGAATGTTCCATAACCGTCGATCGACAGTCGATTTCAGTGTAAAGAAGGAAGAAAGTAGTTTCGTGTAATTGTGTTTACATGCCCTGAGAAAAGCGACATATATGCGATAATATTATACTCTTCCGAGCACGCGTGTGTGTATCGGGGCGCACGGCCTCAAGACAAAACATACGATTGAGATTGACAGAGGCATATTCGATTTATCAATGTAATCCATGATTGGTGCGGCGAAGAGGCTCGTTATCACATATATACATGCACGCATATTATTTATTATGTTCGTTCTCTCATGTTTTTCCACACGAATCACTTATTTTCGCGCCCAGATTTCAGACGTATTCAATTTGAATAGAAACACACACAAAAAAAAACAATAACATATGATTCGTGTGCGGCGATCAACAGTTGCTTGTTGACAATTTTGCCTTTCAAAGCACTTATACCAAAACAAGTTTTCGGGTCGATTGACTTTTAATAAATAATAATACGATAACATATCGAGATCTTCGCAAAAATATCGGATGGAACAAGAAAATCGACCAACAAAATAGAAATAGAAAGAAAGAGGGGGGAAGGGAAATACATCGTCAAAAGTATAAAGACGACGAACAACAACACGACGCAATATACAACAACAACCGTACCGTTCATGGCGAAACAGCTGATAACACAATTGTTTGAACTAATATCACCGTTCTTTCGAGTTTTTAAATTAATCAACAAATATATTGTAAATACGGTGTACGTATATGTATATTCGAGAGAAATCGATAACAAACCAACGGAACTTTGAACCATCTATTCATATATTGTGTTTATTATAAATCATTCTCCACATTTTAAACTTTTCTAGCGCTACTTCTCAAAGTGTGTTGATTGAAGAGAAAAAAGTGCCCATTGATTAATGTACACTTTGGATAGCAACAGAATTAAATCAACAACGCATTCCGATTGCAGTTCGAATGAAGTGAAAAAAATTGACTTCGATTAAAACGAAGAAGATCACTGGCATTGTTGAAGCTCTGATTGCTTCCTGTTTGGCTGTCGATCATAAAATAAAACTTTCCAGGGAGAGAGCGAAAAAAGAGAGAAAGAGATGAAGTGGGCGATAGCAAGAGTGAAATAGAGATTGGCAGCAGAAGCGGGTATAGTAAGAGAGAGAGGCAAAAGATGGAGAACACAATCAAACAAACAAACGGGCACAAAATACAGGAGCAGAAAATGGAAAATTCCCCGCGAAGCTGAAAAAAACTGACAACAAAACACTTACAGCAGAAAAAAACCCTAGCTAGTTTGTACTATCGCAAATGAGGCGACGACGCGACATGAGTGAATGTATTGGTGTGCAAAAAGCCGATTCTATTGCAATGCAGCTTAAACGAGTAGAAAGTTCAACAGAATCGATCCCTATTTTCATAGATACGAAATATTGTCTAGACATTCAAAGCCAAACTGATCATCTCAAAGGTCACAATTCGAACATCTCGACAAACATTAGTATACAACGAAAATCCTGTCGAGCTACTTTATGGATTCAATTGAAAATTGATTTGCAAAGCTCTTTTTGCAGCGTTTATGAAACGAAAACTGAACCCTTGATAGAACGCCTTTAGATTTAAAACGTTTACTCTTGCAAACAGATTAAATCGACTTTCGCCAACTTGTCGGTTATTTAACTAGCATTTTTGACGATCACTTTTGTGAATGTCCCATCACGTCACAAATTCTTAAGAAAATTCTGTTTTTTTCTGAGTCGTTTTTTGTGTCCCTTATTTTTATGGGTTGAAAAACAATTATGCTGTTCAATTCCATGCACACAATTGTCTCATTGCTATATAAGGGCTATCTAATATGATAGTATTCTTTTGCTTTCATAAAAATGGCTGCTGAAGTGCAATTCCTCCGTATCCGATAAAAAATATTATAACAGTCAGTAAAATTGGTGTGGCCTAATTTTGATGTTTAATCTGAAGCTAAATGCACAGTTAAAAACCAGTCTCGATGATTCAATTTCTGGTTTAATTTTTTTTCGTATTTATGCGTCTAATTGTCCATATATGCATAAAATAGTTCTTAAATACCCATCAATTTCGATGGAATGTTTTCAAAAATTTCGAGAATTCATTTCTGTATACAATACTCAAATCTAAGTGTTCTTTGATTAAAAGTTGGTCTTTGATCTTTCTCCCTCTTGCCTTATGTGTTACACTGTAACGGTCTATGAGTGAATTTATGTTTTGTTTCAGATTAAATGGCCCTTTTTAGTAAGCTCATCGGTTCTGGAAATTTTATGAATGAACAAAATGTATTAAAATATTAAAAACATCCACCAAAATCGATATGATCCGCATTTTATAATAAAAAAAACTCATTTTATTATAAAGTTTTGCAGTCAAAACAATATATTATAAAAAAGCCGACTTCAAAGATCATTGTTTTTTTTTATGTAACACATTTTCTAATCAGTTCAATTCGATCTTTCCCCTGAACTGAAGTGTAAACAATTGCATGGGATGAAAACGGAAATGTCATTACATTTGTATAATTAAATAATTCCACTAGAAAAATTGAAATGAATATGCAGTTTCTCATTTAAAATGAGCTGATGCAACAACGTTGATCAGTTGAAGAGAAATGAATACGTATTTTTGGAATAAATACTTGGCAACTGATATCGATCATTAAAAGATTTGAACTATGCGTACATTCGACCGCCATCAGTGCAGTGACTTTAATTAAATTGGCAGATAGGCAGACCGAAAAAAATATATGACCTTTCTTAAGGCACATTGGTCAATGATACGCTGATCCTATCACTTCTCTTTTTCTATAGTAAAAGGCCCGCAAATTGCGTGGCGACAATAAATTACATGCTCTTGAAAAATATTTACAAGAAAAGTATTTGCATCGGCTCATTTTTATGAATTTTAAACAAATTTTTATCATTTTTAAATTAATGATATTGCACATAACACTTCTAGAAAGTCACAGTTCACCTTTCTTTCTCTACTCAAAGAAAAAGAGTTCGTATAAAATCTCCGAAAACTTTGGAGGACGAGAGATTTGGAATTGAGTGAATGGCTGTAATTGAAAAAAAAAAACTCTCTCTTTCCGAAAATTAAAAGAAGATCAAAAATCAGATCATAAAAAATCGCCTATTCCTTCTTGGTGCTCTTCAAATATTTTTGCGAGTATTAACACTTTGTTGTCATTTTAATGATGAAAAAAAAAAAACAAAATATTAAATAATTTCATTCGAAATTCCGCGCAAACTGGCACTCCATGAAATCTAATCGATATGACGTGCAAAGTGCGGAATGTATATATGAGGTGTAATGATGACCAAAAAATTGTCCATATGGGACTTGATGGTTTTATCATCATGGAAGTATGCTTCATTAGCATAAAATTGATCTTACCAAATCTGACTGTTGTTTCCACAAAACAAAAAAAACATTAAAATTGTGAATGTATTCCATATTTTCCGTAAAATCTGTTGAGACAGCAACAAATAAGTTTTTGTTTACATCTTGTGTATAATTTGATGAGTGCATGCAGAGAGAGGATCGGTTTTTTGCTCTTTCACAGATTCACTTATCTCTGTCTAAAGTGATGGAGTATTTTTCTTTATAAAAATGTACAGACAAAATTGTTTTCACTTGGTTCGATTTGGCTTTGACGTGTGCGAATGCATTCAATGTATGTTTGCTAAATATAATATCAAATAAATCTAATTTCAAAATTATATCAGTGCATCTTAGCCGAATTAAAATTGCCATTTTTTTACTTCACGGTGGGCATGTCATGCTCCCGTTCATTTCAAATGTATTTACTGATAACGAGGCGATTTAAATAAGCGAATTAAATCGGATTATCAATTTGAGGGAAAAGAATGAAAAAATTTCGAAGAAAAAAAGAGTGTGATAGACACGAAAACATGTTTTTTATTAAGTGATGATGGGGGGCATTTTTCTATCAGTCAACCGATAGTCGTCTTTTTGCAAGTGATAATCAATGCGTAATGAATTCAATTCATTTTGTTTGAAAAATAAAGCTTCATTATCGTCACTTCACCAATCTGCCCTGACGTACAAACAAAACAAACCAAGACACAGACACACACACACAAAAAAAACGAGTGAAAAAAAACCAACGCACACTTAATCAAATATGACACCAGCCTTCTGTATTTAGTGTCACAAATGTTGCGCATCTTAATACTTTCAACAACAATATTTTGTTTTGTTTTTAGACATTTAATGCTCGCCAAAATGACCTCGTTTTATTTCAACGATAACAGTTTGCACGAAGACTCATTGCTTAGAATTAAATAACTGTAAACTTTTGAAACTAATAAACAATACTCATGACAGATTTGCTTAGTTTTTTTTGATGAAGTGACAAACAAAATGATGACAGGCGCATTTTTTAAAAATGTCACTCATTGGCACAATATGAACATACAAAATAAATGTTGCGAGTAATAGAGATTCTATTGCATTGACAATTGGCAAGTCACAAAAAAAAACCCGTGCTCTTTCCACTTTCCAATACACGCCAAACAGCCAAAATAATTGTGAAACTAAAATATACATACGAATTAGAACCGTGGCCGAAAAGTATGGCATCAAGTCAAAATCAATCGCCAGATTTGGCCGAGAGAAGATCATGTCCGGAAAATCAAACATTCTACTTGGATTCGATTAGCAAATCAATTCACAAAATCGTCATCAATTCAAATAACATGCGATTCAAATCCGATGTCAGTAAAGCATTGAATGTTAAAATTAGCCGACGAAAGAAATCGGTACAGAAGAGAATCATAAATTTATTGAAGACCAATTATGAAAATAACGGACCCCTGGAAACAAATTCCAACGATGACATCAGCACATCACAACAAGCAGCATCACAAGAAATTTCACTGTCTCAAGAATTCTTTCGAGGTCTACAAGGTAATCAAACAAAAGCGTTTTGTTTCACTTGAAAACGAAAAAACTTTTTATTCATTTGTTGTGTTTCTTTAATTTACGTCCTATCCAACAGATTAAGGTGGTTTCGACAGTCAAAACTCAAACATTTATTTGTTTATTGAACACAATTTATTACTCTCGCTATTGATTCGTCAAAATAAAGCATCGATGACAGAAATCATAATGCACTTTTCTTATATAATTGCGATAATTATTGTATTTCGATTAGATATAGAAAAAACAAATAAAAATGAATCAACAATGAGAAAAAAAACAAGCACATTTTTTTATTAAAAATTTTGATACTTAATTATCGATAAAAGCGCCTAAATATTAATTTTCATTTTAAATATTTGTTCATTATTAGATTTGCCTATCAAAATCTCCGAGTCGAGGGAGGAAAAATTATTTGGTTTTCTATTTGATTGTTATTCTCATTTTTCTTTTTAATTCAGGTTTTCAACGACATTTTTTTTATCCCAGACAAGTAACTTTCATTATTCTTATCAATTTCATATGCAAACGGAATGGGCAAAGCGTGCCGTTGGCAAATTTATTAGTGTGAAAAAGTTGTGGTTGTTTTTTTGTGGAAAAATATTCTAATTATAATTTGAAATATAAAAGATCGCCATTTTCATCATGAGGCTTTCATTTCATAGAAAATTCTTTCGATAAACATCGAACGCACTTTGAATGTCATCACTGAATGTTACTTGTTTTGTGTGTTTGTGTATTTGATTTAACTAAGGGTAAAATTTATGCGACAACAATCTATTAGAGTAAACATTCATGCGACATTTTTATGAAACATAAAAACACACACACATATATATTTTACATATAAATGGCTTGTGCTTAAATTGATTTCATGAATTGTGTTTGTAGTATAGAAAAGAATTTTTTTTCATTTGATATGGTTTGCTTGACATTATTTAGAAAAATTCCTTTGCTTTCACACTATTAAGTTCGAAATTATTTTGGTGTAAATTTGTGTGATTGTTTTTTTTTTTTTGTTGCCTGGATTTGAAGCGGTGAGGAATAAATTTGACATTAGACATTTATTAGATTCCTTGAAAGGTGGCTCAAAATTGAATAAGCTTATACCAACGACAAAAAGTTACGGCACGTCTATCGGTGTTCATACTATTTGGCGTTTTTTCTCAAAAGCAATCAAGACGACAGAGACCCAGAATTTACAATTGCATAAGCTTTGGCTCAACATTTATATTTTAAATTGCATTGAAAATTTCATTAAAAAAAAAAACAGAAAAATTTGAAAATGTTCAGTTTTATACGTTTAATTTTTTTAATGAAATTTTTAAAGTTTTTTTATTAGTTTCTAAACCAATTGGAAAATTTTATTCGTTAAGAAACCTGCGATTTTTCATCTCGAAGAAATCTCCAATTTTTTTGAAATCAATAAAGTATCCATCATTAAGCTTTGAAAAGATCCATCAAATTTGATAATAAAATACTAAGTCGTGCCATAACATTTTGATCGACGGTTGATCATTGTTTTGTTCTTAATTTTTTTTTGTATTTAACTAACATTACAATTTGGCTATAAAATATTATTTATACAAAGTCCGCGCGGTGTGTCGACAATGGTATTTTCACTAATTTATAACTTACAATTTAAACTAAATATGTGTGTTTTGTGTTGGTTTGCATTAATTACACATTTTCTTTTAATTGGTAATACATAGATATATTATTTTAATTTATCTGAAATAATAATTAACATATCAATTAAACAGTATGGATCGAAAGAGGAACAACATGTTGACCTTTACGATTCGATCGTTGATTTGTGTGTTTTTGTTTCATTTCATTGAAATTAGTTCAGATGAAAAGTGGATATATTCAATTTCCATAATACATTATAGTATGATACAGTTTATAAATGTAAAAATTACAAAAAGAAGAAAAAAAAAACGGAGAAACAGGAAAAAAAGGTGTTAATAAAAAATATGTATGTATGTATTTTGTTCATGTTTCCATTTTATGTATGTTATTTCGTTGCGCCCACGTGGAGTAAAGGAATTTCTCAGCGCCGTGCTGTTTCGCATAGGAACTCAATTTAAAGTCGTCGAGAGAAATGATCATACTTTGCTCCGTGCTACAAATTCCCATTTAAATTATATACTATATTTGGTGTATGGATTTGATTCCAATATCAAAATGTGGTTCAGTCCACATGCTCATTATTCTTTTCAATGTTCAATGAATCAACGTCATGTCGGAAATTTTGTGTGTGATCTATTTTGTTTTTTTTTTGTTGTTGTTTATGTATGTGTGTGTGTGTGAAAAACATATTATGATATAAGTTCAATTTGTGACAAATATAAGTAATTATGTGTTTTTGTGAAAATATGTGTATGGGGTGGCAGTGCATATGCATTGTCAATTTATTATGCGGCCAATAGATTTCGAATGTTGGATTTCATTTACATTTTTGAGGAGAAAAATAAATAATTCAATTGGAATTGCAATAAAACATGGCGGCCAATTCGAACTCCAAAACTATGGATCTGAATAAAGTAAGTGTGGTTAGCAATAAAGTTTATTCCAGACGTATCAATCTGGCGATTTTTCTGGTATACGTATTTTCTTCGTTCAAATGTTTGGTCGTGTATCGTAATGCATTCAACAGTGGTTCTGCTTTGACGGCAGGTTGTGCTTGCAACAAACGAACGCAGCCTTTGACATCGATGTGTGAACCACGTACAAAAGCACCGACTGGATGAACATGATCATATAAAATGACCAAACCTACCATCACTCGCAACACCAGCAAATGCGTCTCTTCACGCTCAATCTGTGACAATAATTTGCTGCAAAAAGTAAACAAAACGTGCATAAATGAATGTAAAAAATATTTGCATCACCGACAACACTCCAATTATGACGATGCTCAATTATTTTCGGAGACTTTTTCTTATCAGTGTATTCAAAAGATAAAAATTTAATTAAATTTGAATGAAATGTGAGATTTTCGTTCAACTGCGTACCAATTGTTCAATTGTTCATTTCAAAATGCGGACTTTGACTTGAAATGTTTGTCATACTTTGATTTGCAATGACTCAGATGCAAATTTTAATAACGACAGATTTCATTTTTCATTTCAATTTTTAAAAAAATCAAGCATCGACTCAAAATGGAATGAGATAAATTGATTGTTATACATACGGATTTTCTAGCATTCTTAAGCAAACTTTGGCCATTGTTCCTAGAGTTTCGGTTGTATTATCAACATCATTAGCATTATCACTAACAAATTTACTAGTTGCTTCGCTCAGCACCTTTAACATAGGCGTTGCATGCGCATAAAATAATGACATTCGATTCGCCAATTCGGTGCTGACCAACATTTGACTAGTGTTTTCGATACGTTGTCGGCTCACCGTTCGTCGATAGTAGCTGAAATCATTTTGAATAGCCGGCGTCTTCATCTGAAATTTACAATCGAATAATTTATTGCCATTTTTATTAGAGTTTTTGTGAGTTTTGAAAGTTTTTTTTATGGTATGCTCTGGAGCTGTTATAGGTACACAGCGTGAGTGCGGACACTTTTCATATAAGCACTGCTTTTTCTTGCACCAATAACAGCTCGAGTGTGCTGATTTTAACCGAATATTACCTTAAATTCATCGAATTTCAATACAAATTCAAGAATTTCAGCTAATTGTTTGACTAAGGCTTGTTGTGTTTCTAGATGCTGTGTTGGATTGAGTCGTCCGCCAACTAGCTGAGACAACAATCGCGGTACAACACGTTCCAATTCCAGTGAATGTTCATAGCATCTCCTCAGTTTGCTGACCAATGGTAGAACCGCATTCCATGCTTTCTCTTGGTACTGTTGCTGTGGATCAGCTATCGCTTCGCGTATCTCCTTACCCGCTCCCTATATTTGAAACAGCAGAAGATGAAAAAAAGCGCAAAAAATTAATTTCTTCTTAAATGGCAATGACTTCATGGCGCGCAACACGCACACCACCACGAACGAAAAGAAAGAGAGAGAAAAGAATTAATTTTCAAATGCCTCAATGAAAATCGAAAAGCATTCCGACCGAAGTCATTCATCTTCGAAAAATTTCACGCCGCATGCACAGAAACAACACCGTAATTGTATTGGGTACGTGTTGGCGTGAAATTTAATTATAATGAATTCTAACGGGCTTCTAACAATTGATTTGTGTGCGCACGGCTCCTGAATGTGATTTTCTGCAAGCTCACAATACCACGCACACTCATTTCCAGCTATGTGCTCATGTGCACGTCTCATGCGTAAACATTGTCTTAAATAATTCTTAAAAGGCGACTTAACAGAATGATTATTATGTTTGATGTACAACTAGGTGATGATGTTTTGAATTGTGTGCGTGTGTGTGTACTTGAATGCAATGTATGTACTGACCTTATAGCATTGAATTTCCTCTAATACATTTTCCGATTCGCGTAACACTCGTTCCACCTCATCATAAATTTCACGTTCTGTTTCTGTTGGTGCGGCATTCTCGAAATCCAGAAAGACATCATAGTTCTTCGGTGTACAACAATTTGAATCATCACGTGCCAGCAAGCTCAGTAGTTTTCCCATTTTGTTTGTTTCTCTTTTATCTGCAGTCGATTTGTCGTATCTGTTATTCGATTTGTTTTTTTTTGTGGTTCAGTAGTGATGGGTGGTGGATGTTTCGTTGTTGTCCTGTTTCTTTCTACACACAGTAACTCTGGCTATGCTATTTAAATCACACTACGCCAATTTAGCGATGATAAATCTGCTTTATTTGAGTATTTGTAAAAAACTTTATTATTATTGTTTTGTGTTTTTTTTTCTCTCGTTATTTTTATGCGGCTTTGCGATTTTCTTCGCTGCATGCACATCCACGCTCTGCTAAATTTCAAGTGTAGCTTCTCTTGCCTACCTTGTCGTCGTTGGCTGTGTGCTGCTATTCGTTTCGTTTTGAGCCGATCAAATGCGGTGTGTATCGGTGTGGCTCGTAATCGTTGTGTGGCGTTTTGCAATTTTCAAAATTGCCTGAATTTGATTTAGCAATCGAATGATTTTCGCACTTTATTTACTCAGCGTAATCCAGACTCGATTCGCACTTGGCATCAATAATAATTTTAACGCGTTCGCATGAATCACATTCAATATTCCAAAATCACCCAACTTACTTCCGGTGTTTTGTTTTCTCACTCACTCTCTTTCTCTCTTTCACGTTACTCGTCTGTGTTTTCTTTTTCTTTTTTGTATATCATATAACGATCACGCACATAAAATCACTTTGTATTTTGCTATTGTTGTTGGTTTTACTGTCATTTCATTGAACATGCTGCAACCGTTGATGATAATAATAATCCATTCATTTGCATTTTAAATGTATGTTCTTCGTTTCTTCTCTTGACCGTTTCTTTTCCTATCTCTCGGTGGCTATTTTTCTTCTATTGTTCGTATATTGTCCGTTTCTCAGAACAATTTAGAATCACTTTTTTTGGTTTGGTGTATTTGATGGAACCGTTGATTACGATACGTGCCGAACTTAAATTCTGCAAAAAAAGAGAAGAAAATTAGATAAAAACAATAAGAAAAACTATTAGATGTTTAATCTCAAAATTAGTCCAATTTTAATTGAGTTCATTGAATTTGCGAGAGAGATTTTTCGATATTTTTTTTCTCAATGTAAATTATACGTTTTGTATTCATCCATTGTTTCCCATGAACAAATACGGGCACAGCAGAAATTTTGAGAACGAATAAAACGTCATACGAAAAAAACTCCAACGGTATTTTATATACGATTTTTTCTTCTTCTCGGTGTTGACCGACCGTTTTTAGTGTGATTTGAAAGAATTATTTTCGGTGTGATTCGACATTGAAATTTGAATTTCGACCAGTAAAATCGATATTGTTGGCGTTTTGTATACGGTGGCCTTCCGGTGTCCGTGCCGAAGAGAACGAGCATAAAAATGAGAATGAACGAAAAAAAATGCAGTACAATGTGGTGGCCAACGAAAGAAGAAAATAACACATACCATAAGCACATACCATATCATTTCATTCAGTCATTTCATTCAATCAAAGCATTTACTGCACACAAAAATTAAATCGAGCATATGGATGCACAGCACACATGTATATGTATACACACACAAAAAACGCAATGTTGAATATATCCACGCGGTTCAAGGCGTTCATGCATACAGCCTGCAGTGTTTATTTTATTTCGAAAATAAACGAACAAGAGAATGTACAAAAAACAAAACAAAATAAAATCACTTTGATACAAAATGCGCCAAAAAGTGTTTAAATAGCATTAAGGGGGCCTTTTCAAGGTGATCGCCTCTTTTCGTCTCTCTTGTTCTTGTTCTTTTTTTCACTGCGTGCCCATATATCCTATGTAGAATACGCGTTGTGTGATATGACACTTAGGCGCGTTCACGTTTTGTACTGTAATCAACAGCAGCTACAACAGAAACGGCACACACACACTAAATACATAATCAAAAAGCTGAGAGAGTAAGAACATGTCTCTAATCGCTTGAATATATGCGGTTACATCAGCCCGCGTTGATTCATGCGTATCATTTTTTTTATTTCGTTAACGATATACGTTGTTGTTGCTGTTTTTACGGGTGTTTTGCAATGCTCGTTTGGGGAAGTATTTTGTCATCATGTCGCTTATGATTTAAATTTTGATGTTGGATGAGATATTTATATGAGATTTATATTCATCGAGCAGAAATAACACAATAATCAATAGGATGTGACTCAACAAAGTAAATGTGTGGCTTAACAAAGGCCAAGTCTTTTGATATGATCGCATAAACAACAAAATGCTCATGTTTTAAGGATTACATCGACAAAGAAATACGCCGAAATTCTGGAGCGAGTGAAAATGCTTTTCAAAAATAAAATCGTTTGTCACAAAGCCTGAGTGTGTGCCCCAACAATAGAATGGCATCGAATTTGTCATTACACTGCACATATTAACGCGTTGCTATTAATGGTTTCAATTCTATTCTTATCCCATTCCACTGTGAAATCAATTTTTTCTCCTCTCTCTTTTTTCTTTTACACACACAGAATCCATAGCGAAAAAAACACGCAAATTCGCACACGACCAAATAGCACCGTTTCGGTTTGCGTTGGGCCTTTTGTCATTTGCCATTCTATTTTGTTTTTTCCACTTTTTTGATATGTGTGTGTGCATTGTTTTGTTTAAATAAAGCATCATTATAAATAAAAAAAATAAGCAATTTCCTTTTGAATGTTTTTTTGTCTTTCGTAAGGTTTTAACGCGTGTCACACACGCATTTCATTCTCTCTGTTGAAATTGTGGTCAAAGTTTTCCTAGCTATTCTCCAAATTGTGCGGGCAAAAAGGCACAATCACATTTATTCGTCACACATTCTGTCTGCCGCTATCCATGACCATTGCGTTTCACTTTATGGTGAGGTTCGCATCATTTGTATTGTATGGCACTTGATGATTTTAATTTTTGCAGAGAGAGAGCGGGAAAAACATTGAATTGGAAAAAAAGTTCCCAAAATTCACCTGAATTTCAAACGTGTACGCAAATTGTCGGTAACTTGTCAAATGAAACCAATTCACACACACAGAGAGAGAGAGAGGCCACATTGCTTAAGCTGCGTGAATCGCCCGGACTTACATTAAATGCGGTTTGAGAATAAAGAAAAACCCATTAACTATAAATACATGTTTTTTTGGCGGAATACAATAAGCACTCTATATTCCAGGGTGCGTGAGTGTTGTGCTGTTTTTTTTTTTGCAGCGTGTGCGGAACATGACACATGGAAGAAACAAAAAAATTACATCGTTGACTTTTCTTTACAACATAGTACACGGCAATGTTCTTTGACTTCTTCAAGCGCAAGTGCACAACACGTTGATTTGAATTTATGAATTTGCGTGCCGAATTATGACACACATTTTTTGTTACTCTGTTGAAACTACGATCAACCACACACAGTTGAGACGGCTTGAATGAATTTCGTGTGTATGTGCACGTCTATAGTTTTATAATGGGGTTTCGCGCACGCACCAAATAATTCGTTTCTCTTTACATTTTCATATAAATTTTTCATACATTTTGACACCATAAATGGTTACCGCACGACCAAAATTCAAACAGCTAGAGTAATCGCTTGCGTCTCACTTGTATATTGTGCACATTGATGTCGACGATGTTTGAAGACAAAATCCCATGGATATTTTCAACGTAAAACAAAATTAATTCACATTGACTCAGATGTTTTTTTCTTCTCTCCATTGTGACATCGGCATGAATGGAAATAGAGAGAGAGAGATAGCGTACTGGACTTCTATTTAAGGCACACGGTACATCCTCAATCAATTCCAATCTCTTGCACAGTCCGATGTAATTAGCTTTGATTCGAAAGCATTTTTTTTATCATACTTTGACTGAAGGCACGATAGAGAATGTGATCGACATTGTTGCGCGATCAAGTCAGCGTTCGATTCATATTCATTGTGAAATCATTGAGTACAACTATATACACAATTTTGCAATCGACGATTGAGGTGTTTGCGCTTCAAAGAGACAGCGTGAAGCAGACAGAACGAAAGAGAGTATGAGAGAGAGAGAGAGAGAGAGAGAGAGAAGACCCAGCGTAATCGAAACAAATTGAGAAAAGAGGATAAAAAAGCGATACACATGTTAGCAAATCGAGAAAGTGATCGATTTGCACATGATTTCTTTTGGGAATTATTTTTGGGCCGTTTGCACCACATCATTCGAATTTTGTGTTTCTCTCCTTATTTTCCTGTTCTTCTCTCACACTTTGTCGTTGCATGCAAGAATTACGAAAATCACCATCATCAAAAACTGAAATATACAGTTTCTGCAGCTGACGCTTGGCAGAGAGCAAAAAGAAACACACACAACAACCAAAAATCGTTATTTTCGACATCAATTTTTAGATTGGCTTTTTGGGCCTTGTTTTTGGGTCGCTCAGTCGGAACTGCTTGGTTCTATTGTTCGTTTGCAATGTAATACGAATTCCAAGTAAATCGATTGGCTCTTTATTTTTCGGGAGAAGAATGAGCAGAGAGAGGAGAAAGAGAGACTACATTGAACATACTGGTGTTGTGTCGCTGTTTTTGGATGTTTATTTTCGATCCTTGGAACAAAGAGATGATGACAGGAAAAAAGGGCGAGAAAGAATGAGCAAGACAGTAAAATAGAGACAGAAATTAAATAAGAGAGAAGGGAGTAACAGAGAGCAAAAAATCAAAACATTACATAGATAAACTAGTGAACGGCAGTGCATGAATATATATATATAAAAATATGAACGAGTCCATGTGGGTTTTTATATTCTTTTCGCTATTGTTCTATGCACATTGTATACATAGGCATACGAATGGAATGAAGTATTAAAAACGATAAATACTTGTGCATCTGCCAAGTGTTTGTGTATTTGAGAAAGAATGTGCAGATATTTCGGTTGGACACATTAAAATTCGATAACATAAACTCTCTATTAATAATATCGATCAATCAACAAAGTACACGGACACACTCTCATTTTTTCCGTTGGATGTGGTGCAGCCAGACTTGTTATTTCTTATTTATTCTTTGTATGAATAGCCATCGATTAGCAACACAAGCGGCCTGCATTTCACAGACGCGACAAACAGAAATTAATGCTAATTATTCGAATTGATGTGTGTTTGTGTGTGTGTTTTTTGCGCTGCTAAAAGTACTGAATTAATCATTCTTATTGTTTATCTCTGTTTAGCATTTGTTGATTGAATACACAATGGAACACGGCACATTAAAAATTATGTTCGAGAAATGTGTTAGGTGTTTGGATCGGATTGAGGAAGAGGTAAATTAAAATGGGCCATGTGTTTCGTCGCCTCCCCCTTTCTCACTTGTGCATATATGATGCCTACGCAGTAATTTTTTTTCTTCTTCTTTTCTCGCCTTTGCTTGTGTCACACCAGCCGATACATATCAGTTACATGCACATTTATCAATACGGACGTGGGTCAACGCATTTTATATTCATACATACAAACACTTTTTTTAAGCAACATTGTCGTCGACGTTGCGCTTTTGTGGAAAATCTCTATCGCTCTAGCTCGGTTTCGGTGCAAATGAAATTGTATGTGATTGAATTGGATTTGAACGGCAAAAGGAAAGCAGAGACAGAACGAACAGAAAAAAATATAAAATTGTTTCATTGTGTCAGTGAACTTCGGCACATCGCGTCGACAAAACAATTATTAAATCAAGCAAATGTGCGCGACACATTTTTTTTTTTTTGCAAAATGAAGAAAATAAACAAATAGACAAAGTACACACATCATTTCATGCACACGCAATATGACAAGGTATATTATCCACATCCACATGTTTCCGCACACTGACTGACTGGAATGTGTGTTTAGTTCTAATTCAATATAAAATGCGATTCAACAATCGATGTAATATGTATGTATAGACCAGAGCTCGAGCTCGAAGCCAGTTGGAGCTCGCAATGACTAAATTAAATTTAGCCACCCCTTTTCCTCTTCTCGTGACAGTTTTTTTTCTTCTTTCAAATGACTCGCTTTGTTCTCTCATTGTTATCTACTTCTCCCACTTTCAAATTTCAACTTTATTTTTTCCCTGTGCTTTTTTTTATTCATTTCTTCTAATCTACGTACAAGCGATTATTGTTATGATTGGAAGCGATTGATTTTTTTTTTTTTTTTCAAAATATACACACACACAATATGGAAAAAATGTCATCAATAGTTCAATATTCCTTTGAACATATCATATTCGTGTATACATGGAGCATGTGCTATCGAAATTAAACTTGACGAAAAAGAAAAACTATCAATCGCCGATTAAATACGTCCGCTACAAATGAAATCAATTCGTAATGAAATCAAAACAAATGAAGACACCACAAATGCACCCGATTTGACCCAGCCAATTAATTTGAAACTAATTCAATGGAAACGACATTAAAACTAAATTTAAAAAAACACTTTCAAATATAAATCACAAAGGCAAACCTCCAAAGGACCAACCAAAGGACCAAGTTCTTAATTATTTTTTCACCACTATCTTTTCTTAGTCGATCGCTTATTTGTACATACAAAATCAATAGATACATAAAATATTGCACACTTTACAATGCACGATTGGAAAATCAAAACACAAAATTCGGCAACATCAGATTCACATCAACTACAAAAAAAACGCGAATTTATCGAGATAAAGAGTGAATAAAAAAAACAACAAACTTTAAGTCGAATCTGTATCGTTCGATATTCCAAAAAATTTGCATAAATGATGATTATTTCATGGAATTATTGTGTGACTTAAACAACGTACTCAAACATATTCAAAACTAGCGAACTCAGAGAATACAAAAAAAATTGTTTATTGATAAATCATCCACTTTACTACACACCGATTCAACGACGTTTGTTCTGCTGTTTTCTGTTGCTGTTCACTCGAAACTGGTGTGCTGTGCGGCAATATTATATTGCAATGCACGATACTGTATATTCGTTTCTTATGATGCTGTGTATTTGTGTACACACTCTTTTTTTTATTTCGTCTCGTTCTCGCTCACAATGACTTGGATGTTCTCACTTTGCGTTTACTTTTGAGTTGTGTGTTGTGTTTCGCTTTGTTTTTTTCTTCTTTCTCTCTTTTCATTCGATTCTCTGTATTTATTGCACATACACTACGGTTTATCTTTCTGCGCTTTTTTGATTCTTTATTTTGCGTGTTTTGCTGTTTGTCATCATCGACCAATACTCTATACGCACCAAATACTAACGCATACCCGCTACAAAATCAACTGAGAATCTTTCAAAAGATACAGAGCAAAAAAAGCACTCAATAGAGAGGGAGATAGGAGCCGCGTTTTTTGACGCAACACAACACAATATACACAATCGCGCGCACTCTTTCGCACTCACCAATATTTATTCTCTGCGATTTGGCTGTGACAAACAAAAATAAACAGAAATTACTCACAATATGCACTTACTGATGAGAGATTCGCAAACGATATCTACAGATTGTTGTTTGAAAACCACCGACTAACTTGCACTCATTCAATAATTTACTGTAGTTTAGTGTCGTTTATTATTTTGTGTGTGTTTTTTTTTATTCTTCTTTTCAATGGGAAAAAATTAAGGCGCGTAACATTGGAACAAACACATACACACATTCAACTCTTTGTTGCACAGATTTTCAGTCAGATTCATTCACATTCACATCTCATTCGCCAGAGGTCACTGTTTACCATCTACTTTGACGAATGTTCGTTAAAATAACAACGATTTACAACTTAAAGTTTCATGAATGCCCTACTTATCTTAAAATTATGATATTACTCATTTCTTTTTTTTTTTAATTATGATTTTTTACCAATTTTTTTTTATTCGGGTGACAATTTTATCAATTTACCCCCAAATTCACTGCAAAAATAAGTTTTGATTTATACTTAAAAGCATCGCATACTTATTGTTATTGGATTATGTTCACCACAGAAAACTGACAGCCGTTAATAAAACCAACTTCAGATCATTTGAATCAACTCAAACATTTCAATTCGTGCGGCAACGACATTCTAACTGAATCAATTGAACAGCACAAATTGTCTTTTCAGCCCAACATTTTATTGAAACCCCAGAGAGTCTTTTTTTTATCTTTTAATCAGTGATTGTTTTTGCGTGTTATGTATTTGGATTAATTAAATGAAACAGCTATACCAATAAGAGGAAGATAAACTTAAATTGCTGTAGTGCACAATTTTCTTATTGTGTGGAGAAAAAAGTCGTTTGAGGTATGTATTATTTTTTTCATTCAAAACATTTTGCTACCATTTTATTGCGAGAAAGAAAAAACTTACCGTTATGTGTTGTGTGAAATGGCATTTTGAAAGTGCCATACCACATAAAAAGTGGTCCACATACTTTTCGCAATGTGTGCGAATGTCAATGCAACGGCAATATGTTTTGCTCACACATTTTCGTCTAAACATGTTTTTTTGTTAAGAATATGTCATATAAAATGTCATATGAAATTTTGAGTAATTGCGAAATTGTTCAGTTTTGTTTTTATTGAAACAGCATCCAATTTCAAAGGATAAAACTCAAACCATAAGCTGTCAGTTCATAACACGACATACTTCGTTCATGTTATTTCATGTTTGTTCCTTTGCTGCTGCGTTTGTTTGATGAAGCAGCACATCTGGTGCATACCCATACATAACAATTTTCACTGAGAAAATTTAGTAGCTCGATCAAAATTATCTTGAGCTAACTTTTTTTCCGAATTAATTTTTTGTTCGATTATTTTTTCTTTTAATTCAATTTTTCCTTCAAACAGAATAAATTTCAAACAATATGGATAGTGACAGTGATGAAAATTCACGATCACAAAGTGATTTATCTCGATTTTCAATGAATTCATCGAATGCATCGAACCATCGTAGTAATCTAAGCGATCAGATATCAAAGTTGGCGCAGTCATTGGATGAATCAGTGATTTTAACGAAACGAAGAAAGAATGTGAAAAAACGAATTTTGGAATCGGATTCTGAATCAGAAAACCAAAATGAGTCTGGCTCTGAGTCCGATAAAAGCGATCAAAAGGATTCGGGATCGGATGATAATGATCAGAATGAGTCTGGCTCCGTTGAATCTGATGTTGACAATCAGAATGATTCTCGCTCCGTTGAATCGGAAAGTGACGATCAGAGTGAGTCTGACGCCGCCGAATTAGAAGCAGATGACGATACGAAAGACGATCAGCAATTTGCTTACCAAGTCGAATCGGATGTGACGGAAGACGATGAGGCCGATGAAGATAAGAGTGACTCGAGTTTACAACAATCGACAACGGTAAGTGTTAAAAAAATGATTCCTACAATATGATACTAAGTCAAAGTGATTGTTATGTCTATCTCACATGATAGCATGATTCATCGGTCGTTATACCCGAGACAGATGACGACGAAGATTTAGAAGAGGCTGAAAAAGAAGCGTCAATGCTTGTCTATTCGCCACGAACACGGCGCACAATAACAGGTCGTCGCTCAACATTCCACAAACCAGTGGAAAGTGATGAAGATGAAATTTTCTCCGAAGAAAAGAGTGTATCGCACAGCGATTATAAATCAGCCGAAGCATCAAAGGAATTAGAATCGTCCACCGATTTTGATAATAATCATTCTGAAAATATCAAGCGTAATCGTAGCATCGCACCTGTTCTAGATATATCAGCGATTTACACACCAAAAGCAAAGCGATTCAGTATGAATAGAGCGAATAGTGGATCGATATCACCAAAAACCAGTACACCGTCACGTTCGTCTACGCCAGACATTGATTTTTCTGATAAATCGAGTGCAAGCGAAGCGCATAGCTATCACATTCAAAGTGATCAATCTGAATCAAAATCGAAATTGAGCAGTTCATCGGTGGTAATTCTTAATTCGGATGACAGCGATGAAGAGAATCGCAAGCCAAATCATACGATCGACTTTAAAGGTGTTAATGCATCAACGCCAGGTCCATCGTCCAAACTAATACAACCAAAATTGAATTTTGACCGAAAACCAAACAAATTGATCAAAACATTTGTATCACGTGCATACTACAATAAAAAAGTTGATGAATTGGCGATGACAAGGAAAGAGTGCAAGGATAACGAGGATTTATTCAAAACTATCGGATCCACATTGCCCGATAAAGGTCGAAATTTGAAAGTACGCGTCGAAAGTTTACAACGAGAGTTACGAAAGAAAGAAATTGAACTGGAAACGTACGCTATCGAAGAGGATCATTTGGATGATGTGATGATTGTTGAGCAGCCAACAAATAACAAACAATCGAATAATGTGGGACGCGATTGGCGATCGGAATTGGAAACAATTCAACCACAATGGACGGGAGAAAAAGGCTTGTCAACATTTAACACACAGAAACAGTTGACATTGAATCGAATCGAAAAATTGCACAAAGCGATGGAAAAATGCCCAACCGAAAATGATTTTGCCCGCCAACCAGATTATCTCAATGTTCAACTCATGCCACATCAATTGAATGCGATCAAATGGATGCGCTGGCGAGAAGTACAAAAACCTAAGGGTGGCATTCTGGCCGATGATATGGGATTGGGTAAGATAAGCTCAAGAATTAGACGCGATGGCATTACTTTTTAATTTGATGTTAAACATTTTCAGGAAAGACATTAACCGTGATTGGGTTGGTCTTGGACGATAAGTACGGAAAGGAGCTGTCACAAGTCGAAGAAGACGAGGAGGACGATGATGAAGACGGTGGGAAAGATGAAAGCGATGATGAAAATCAACGGGGTTACAAGAAAACCTACAAGAATGAAGGTAAAATCGTTGTGCAAAATAACATGAATCATGTGTATTGATGAATTTTCATTGCGGTATATAGGTGGCTCATTGATTGTTTGTCCGGCCAGTTTAATAAATCAATGGGAAAAAGAAATCGAGAATCGTGTGAAACGGCGTAAGTTAAGCGTTCTCATGCATCATGGTAACAAGCGCAAGGACAGCGCTCATTCCATTTGCAAGTACGATTTGGTGATAACTACATACGGGGTTATAAGTAGTGAGCACAAAAATAATGTGAGTACCAGTTGAATAAATAGTCGAGTCTTTGCCGACATTGTAGTCGTTATTTAAACAAACCTTTTGTTCATTCCACTATATAGAGTGCATTATTTCGTATACGCTGGAAGCGTGTTGTCTTGGATGAAGCACACATGATAAGAAACCACACAACAGCCGTGGCCAAGGGATGCTGTGATCTCCGAAGCGCCATACGTTGGGGCTTAACTGGTACGCCAATTCAAAACAAGCACATGGATGTCTATTCGATGTTCAAATTTCTACGGGTCACACCATTCGATGACTTGGCAACATATAAGAAATGGATCGATCCAAAAACGCAGGCTGGAATGAGTCGATTGCATAATATACTGAAGCCATTGCTATTGCGACGCACCAAAGCTGAACTGCAATTGAAGGGTGAATTACAAGCATTACCAACGAAAGAAATTTTAATCGAAGACATTGAATTGACACCAGCAGAAGCAAATATCTATACAAAGATTCTGGCCTATTCACAAACGCTATTCGCTCAGTATATGGAACAACATCAACAGCGAATGGGTGAAGGTGGAAAGGTTCAATTACCCAGCGATATACAAAAAAGACTCGAACAAGTACGACGTTTTGGCCAAGGTCAAGATGTAAAATCATCACAAATTTTGGTTCTGTTGTTGCGATTACGACAAATTTGTGACCATCCGGGTCTTATCAATCAGGTAAACTGCACCGTCTCATCAATAAGGTCATTCGAATTTTAAATTAAATCAATATTCTATTTTGCAACAGATGTTAATGGATGAATGTGACCTAGAGAATTGCGATGAAGAGGATTTCGGTTCGATTGAAATGAATATGGTCAAGCAAATGATTGGCTTGAAAATAAGCGACCACGATGAACAAGCCAATGCTTCCGACGAAGAAGAAGCTAAAGGAGCCCGAGTTCTGCTCAACACAAACCAGATTTTCGACTTTAAACACCCGAGCACAAAGGTAACACAACATTCATTTGTATTTGTGAAAGAGCGATACTGAATTGTCTTGATTTTGTTTCATCCATAGTGCAAACGAACAATTGAGATCGTTAAACGTATTTTGAATGGAACCAATGATAAAATTGTGATTGTATCACAATGGACAACATTTTTGAATGTCGTTTCTGATTTTTTGAATCGTGAACGCGTGCATTATGTCGAGCTGACGGGCAAAACACCAATCAAAGATCGAAATGACATTATTGTAAGTTTCAATAAGCCAAACACACCTGAACGTGTGTTAATGTTATCGTTGGTAGCCGGAGGTGTTGGTTTGAATTTAACTGGCGCCAATCATCTGATCTTATTGGACCCACACTGGAATCCACAATTGGAATCGCAGGCCTTCGATCGTGTCTATCGCGTCGGACAGACAAAAGATGTCAAAATTTACAAGTAAAACACCAAATTTTTGCTATTTCAATTTCAATCAAATTCATTCGAACATTTTTTTTTTTTGAATTCATTATTCACAGACTGCTGTGTGTAAAAACGATCGAAAAGCATATTCAAAATATCCAGGATAGAAAGCTTGAACTATCAGATAATGTGCTGACGGGAAGCAAGATCAGTTCATCAAAGCTCTCAATACAAGATATGCGTCAATTGTTCGATATGTGATAATGAAGGAGAGTCAATTACCATTTCATTTTAAAAAAAGCATGAAAATTTCAACAGCAACAAGAACATTTCATGCATTTTCAACAATTCGGATAAATTACGAAATGAAATGTGCCAAAAAAATATATTGATGTGTGCAGTTTCGGAACGTTGTGAGATTAAATGGGTCTTTTTTCGTAATAAAAATATTTTTCAAAAAATCGGCACAAGTTCAACAACATTCCGACACATTTTTTATGGCAAAATGTTTAAGTATTTATGATTGTTTTTAATTTTAAGGTTCTATTCGTAAATCGAAAAGTTTAGATCAAAATATCATAAAAAGTTAATGAAAATGTTTAAAGAAGCGAATAAATTGCTAACACCAGATTGTGGCAAAGTATATTTAACAAAAATAAAAATCTATACAAACAAAATACAGAAAAAATGACGGTTGCGTTTTATTTTGACATTTACAAAAAAAGCAGAGGGAGAGATAGAGACAGTTATTCGAAGCCAACTTCATGCCGATCAAGCTGTCAATATACATCTAATATATCTATTAGTCATTCATTCACACGAAATTGAACTGGAAAATGTAGATAATATTGATTTTCACATAACAAAAAATTTTTTGGTGCGGAATTGTTTGCTTTTCTTCTCTCTCGGTGCTGCGTGAGTGTGAACATAGAAGAAGTTTTTTTGGCAAAAACGAAATTTCCATGTGTTGTAATATCATTTCGAGAAAGTTTGACGAGAAAAAATTAGATAAAACACCAGTGGCAAAAATCAGTCCGATAAATTGAGAGGCAAATAAAACGAAAATTGAGTGAACGAGATAGAGAAAAGGAACGAGCGATTCAATTTTATTTTTTCAATCGAAACGAAGCATTTATTGGTGTCGAAAAAGAAAACACGAACGAACATTTGTTAATAAAACCTTAATCATTGCAAAAAGTACAATAACAGATACGTCAAGATGCCAGACAGTGACGTCGTCGTTGAAAACAATGTAAAGTCAAAACGACCTTCAGGGTCAGCGTTCAAACAGCAACGACTTCCAGCATGGCAGCCGATGCTTACAGCTGGCACCGTTTTACCATCATTTTTCATCATTGGCATTGCATTTATTCCCGTTGGCATTGCGTTGCTGTTATTTTCAAATAGTGTTAGCGAACATGTTATCGATTACACCGAATGTAATAGTGTCGATCAACCAGGTATTAAATGTGCGAACATTGTGTTCAATAACACTACCACCGCTGAAGCTAAAACATGCAAATGTCGCATAAATTTCACACTGGACAAAGATTTTATTGGCGATGTTTACATGTACTATGGCCTAACAAATTTCTATCAAAATCATCGACGATATGTTAAATCACGAGACGATGATCAACTATTGGGCAAACTAAGTGAGACGGATGTGTCATCGGATTGTGATCCATTTAGTAAAACTAGTGATGGTAGACCAATTGCACCATGCGGTGCCATTGCAAATTCATTGTTCAACGATACGCTCAGTATCACTTGGATGGATGAAACGGGTGGTAAATCGGTGCCATTGGTGAAAACTGGTATCGCATGGCCATCCGATAAAGAAATAAAATTCCGTAACCCAGACAATTTGACCGAAGCGCTGAAAAAGTTTGCACCACCAATTGCATGGTCAACGTCACTAGACAAACTCGATTTGGAAGATCCAAATAATAATGGTTTTCAAAATGAAGATCTCATTGTATGGATGCGAACAGCAGCATTACCTAATTTTCGAAAATTATATCGAAAAATCAATAAAACCGAATCATATTTTGCCGATGGTTTGCACAAGGGAAACTATACATTAGACATCGACTATCGATATCCGGTGACAGCATTTGATGGACGCAAACAAATGATATTGTCAACCACATCATTGATTGGTGGTAAAAATCCATTTTTGGGCATTGCATACATTGTTGTTGGTTGTGTGTGTCTTGTGTTAGGTGTTATTTTACTCATTATTCACATTAAATACGCAAAAAATACAACCGAAATGATAAACGTAAATCCACGAACATCGTACACATAAATATTTTTTATATCGTTTTGTTTCGGTTTCTGTTTTTTAAAACATTGCATATAGTAGATCAATTTGTGCACGGAAGCAAAATTTAAAATTAAAAAAACGATAAAGAAAACAAAACTTTTATTTTGAGGCAATTTAATTGTTAAATAACTCTCCTACTCTGTATATGTAGTCAAAATGATTTCAAATATCAAATATGAGACCGAAAATTGAAGAAAAATAATATTCAGCGAAAAAAAAACGTGTCAATTTTAAACCAAAATGGAATTGTTAGTAATGATTACTATTGTATTCACACATGTATCACAACAATACAACATCGATTTTTTTTAGTAGAATGATAGTATTTTTTTTTAATTTGCGTAGTTAGCACACATTCACACTTGAAATGAATGCCAACAGCTTGATGAAAGAACTTATTTATGTGAAATATGATGAAAACAAGTAGCCAAAAAATAATTGATTTAAATTGGATAATAATATGTCGATGTAAGAACAATATATGTACAAGACACGCAAAAATCAACACAAGTGTATTTGTTTTATGAAGTGCTGTGACAACAACAAACAAACAAACAATGACGTGAGAAGACCTTGTCAATATTTCAATATTGAATTTTATGGAAGTCCATTTGAAATTTGATTTTTCTTTTCGGCCAATGAAAATAGCCTCAGAAAATTGACTTATTCAAGCGCATCTTCTCAATGTCAATTATATTCTAATTCATTCTTTTTTATGATTAGAATAAATAATTAAATAAAAATAAACAAATTTTCAAAATCGAATTAAAGTTATGAATTAAAACCATTTGCCTTACAAACCAAAATCACATTGACTGAATGTTATTCAACTACTTATATACTATATCATCATATGTGCATCATTCAATCAGATGATTTTAAGCAAACAATTCAGTCAGAATAAAACTATTACTGTTTTTACTTATATATATAAAAAAATAATAATAATTTTATATTTATATATGTGTACGATGGCAGTGTCTAATCATATCGGACACGCTTGATGTTGATGATGAAAGGCACAAACAAAGAAAAATATCTTAGATGTAATACACAGCATTGATGTCCGTCTTTTTAACCCTATCTGTTTATTGTTGGGAATTTATTTCAATTACTTATTTATTTTGTTAAGGAAAAGCTTTGATTAAATTAACATTTCTTTTCTCTTGAGTACAGATTCATATACCACACATTAAAAAAAGCTTATGGGTCCGTCAATATATGTTCCCGGCGACAAGATACTTAACTCAATGTATAAGATTTTTATACCGAACCAACATCAAATTTGAAATGAAAAACCATGTCGGTTTAACGCGAAGAACATAAATTGACTGGTCGTGATAAGAAGAGTGAAAAGCTTTTGGAAAAAGTTGGCCTCACTATGAAATTTATATAGATTCTGTGGCGCCGAACAATTTTCGATTCTTTAAATCGTATTCAGAATCATTTAGAGCTGTTATTAGCACCGGAAAAAAAATTATTCCATAAAATATTCTTGTAAATGCTGCTCTTTCTTGTATTAGACGCGGTACTTGAACATTTTTATGGATTACCTTTGGTTTATCGATTGAAACTTCAAATGAAATGACATATCAATTGTTGATTTTAAATATTTTTCAATAAATTCTAATACACAGAAATTTATTACAGTTTTTTAATAGACACACAGACACACTCTTACCGTTGTTTTATTTAAGTAAAAAGTAAATAGTTTTATTCAAAAAAAAAGATAGAAAATATCTTGTTCAATTACCAAAATAAGAAAATACAATAAAACTCCAGTTTCTTTTTCAGTTAAATTCATGTAAAAATTGTATTGCATTTCTTTATTTCTTTTCTTACTTCAATTATGAACGAAAAAAATGATTTCAAAAGATATTAAGAGAAAAATACATGAAAAGTGAGAATAATTTTTTTAAATATTTTACAAATTTTAGGTTTTCTATTAGAAAAAAATCTAAATGTACTACACAATAAAAACTGTAATTGCTTTGCTTGTGTGCGTGGTATGAAGATCGCAAGTATAATGAGTAAAATGCAATAAAAAATATGATGATCCCTAAAAACGAAATGTATATATATATTTATGTGTGTGTGTGTGTGTATGTATATAACAGTGATGATAATGATGTTTTTGATCGAATGTTGAGCTCCTTTCTCTGTGTACGCAGCGTGGTTATGCCATTGATAGTGATAGTCGTATTGAATCGATGACATGTGGTTCTAAATCGAGTGGTTTATCGCTTATTTCATTTGTTTCCGGATCGATGACATATACTTCATGTATCGTTCGACTTGGATCGTTTGGATCTTGACTTTCGACAACAACTAATGAATCCATAACGTTTCGCTCTTGATTATCTGCATCGTTATCGTTTTCGGTGTCGGTCTCTGTGTTTTGTATGTGATTATCTAGTTGGTCGTTTGATGTCGTTTGTTCTTCATTATCGTTGTGTACAGTTTGTTCTATCTGTTGCGGATCGAGGTTGGACGGTTGTTCGATTATTCTAGAATCGCTTTGTATTTCAGATGATGGCACGGATTCGATTTTAATAGTATCAATCATTTTGGTGCTATTCGGACTCGGTCGTTTCGATCGTTTGTTATTCGCTAGCACTGGTACGACTTTAGGCCTTCGTTTTCGTTCAGTTGCACTTTTATTTTCAATGGGTTTAACTGTGGCCACCGACTGCTGTTCCGTTTCTTCTTTTAAAACTTTTATCGTATGATTATTCGGTGATTTGGTGTCGTTTTCTTCGGTGGAAATTGTTGAATCAACATTGCTCAACGGTACAATAATCGACGATTTGTTATCACATTCATCCACAATAACTGTCGTTTGGTCTGTACTTTGGTCACCGGGTAGTTCATGTTCGACAATTATTTCACTTGATTCGGTAATTTCTTCTATCGTTTCGACACCATCAATTTCAACACCATCGCCCAAATTTGAACACGCCATTATGACCACTTCATTTGAATTGTACATATAATTGCCGCCATCATCATATGATTCTTCACCAATCAACCCCATAGTACTGACTTCAACCATATCCTCAACGACTTCTTCAACGATCTCACTTGTTTGCAGGTGTTCCATTTTATCGGATGTCAATTGATCAATGTCTTTTTTCGCTTCATCACATGTTGCTTTGTCGCTATTTTCAAGCGTTATTATTTCATATTGAATGCCATCGATTTTGACCATATTATTTGACGTTTCGTCGGTCTCCGTAACTTTTGGTGCATCTGTTGAAGCAACATTGGTCACTGATGTCGTACCAATCGTAACATCTTCTTCAATCGACACATTTTCAAATATAATATCCATGTTCATGATATCACCGCTTCCTTTATACGTTAAATTTGGATTTTTTGCGATATATTGATCAATTGATGCATTTTCTACTACTACTGGAACATCATCATCACCATTCGCTATGTGTTCATCGATTGCATCGTTTTCATGACTATTATTTTCACTGTGGATAACTAACGAGCTTGAATTCATGGACAAATCGATTGCGTGTACTGAATCTTCATCGGCTGCATATGTTCCATTCGATTCAACCGCTAAATTTGACACTCGATCCTCCTTATCAGTGGTGACCACTATTGGGGTTGTGTCTGAATTCGATTCATGACTTGAATTCGGCTGCACTTCGGACGTTTTTCGTGATGATATCATTTCAGTGAAACTCGGTAATTTGTGTGTGGCATACGTATGATGAGGTAAACTATCTACATTTTCGACGTGATTGTTATTGTGATTTAATGTTAATGGATCGTAAACGTTCGGCACATTTTTCAGCACTGCATCATCTATCAACTCGGGTGTCTAGAGAGCGTATAAAACAATGAATAACATCGGAAAAAAGTGTGATACTACAAAGATGCTTACCGATTTACGTTTTCGATTCGGTTTCTTCGATTTCGGCGGCAATGCAACAAATTCATTTTCATAGATTGCGTCACCATCGGTCAAATTTCGCATCGATCGACTTATTTGTCTATTTGGATTTCGTCGCCTAGATGCATTTATTTGCACTCTGGAAATGAACAATAACATAATTACTTTTGTTCTCGATTTTATCGAGCAAACTGAAGGGCTTTGCGAAATTTTGACTTCATTTTCAATCGATATTTGATTCAAAGATTTTTTTACTTTCAAAAGCATGATTTCATTGAAACTTCAATCGGTATACCACTTTATTTATATTTGTGTGGTCAAACAAGCCAATTTGATTGATTTTTTTAAAGTGTCGTTGGAACAGATAACATTTCCAATGAGAGCGTAATTTTTTTGACTGATCGAAATTGCAGACAAGTGTTATCATTTCTTGAAATTCTTATCTACAAAAACGACATTATATGTTTTGATCATAGTAGATACAAAAAATCCAATCAATGTCACAAAATGGGGAAAAAAGGTGATTAAAGTATAATTACTTTCGTTCTGTGGTCATTTTCTTCCTAAGTTCAGCCCATTCCTGTTTCTTCTGTTCGATTTCATAATCTTCCTTATCAAACTGAAGTTTCAATTCATCTACGTTGAATTCTTTGGGATGCATTAGCGCTTTATTAATTAAGGCCATATTGTGTTTTTCTTCTTTTTTGAACTGAAAATCAAAAAAAAGATTATTTCAGATCCGAAGACTAAAAGACTTTCAATGAAAATCAAATTGATGTTTACCTTTAATTTTAAGTCGCGCCTTGATCGATTTGGAAAGAGTTGTAACATACAAGAGAAATCCGTTCCGATCGTTTGAAGTGATTTATAAAATTTGAGTGTCTCCAATGGTAGCCAGTCTCGTGTACGTTTTTGTCGCTTATAAAAACCGCTTGCTGTTTCAAATTGAAAATTCAATCAAAACAAAGAAAAATAAAAATAAAACCAAAATAGTACTTACTTCCGCTAAATTCATCATCGTAAACCACATCCGAATTGGCGAGAATTTCACGTGCCTCTTTATCGCCGGTTGTTTCAATCACCAAACTTTTCTCGTCCAAAATAATTTCACCGTTTGCATCGAGTTTCAATTGTGGCACCGGTCCCGTCACGCCATCCGTATTTTCTCCCATTTCCGTTTTAACACCCAGCCCGGTCGATGATTCCGATTTCACCGAACCGCTACTTTTACTTTGGCTCGTTTTGGCCGATGACACCGAAGCATTATCACCATTTTTATCACCTTTACCGGCTGGTTTGCTCATTGGATTTGTCAATGGATTATAATAAATGAGATCGTACATTGTGAGTCGACTTTTATCCGGCGGTTTACCTAAGGGGAGAATCACAAAAGAAAAGAATAAAATTTAAAATAATCGATAAGTAATCGAAAAATAATCGTAAAACAATCAATAATAATTAAAAAGTAATTTTTAAGTGATTTGCCCCTCAGGTTTACCATTCAAACGTTGATTAAATTCACGTTTTGCATTCGCAACACGTTGATACTCTTCGGAACGATGTGATCGTTTGCTTTTTGAAAATGGTATATGATCCGATATGGTAGAACTGTACGATTCGGTGCGAACACGTGACGGTACCTTATTCAAACCGAAATAATTGCGTTGATGTTGTGGTGTTGTTGACGGATTATAGCTGCTATGATTTGAACTGGTACTGTAATGACGTTGCCTTCGATTTTGTTCATCTTCTGATTCGGATGCACCGCCCAAACCGCTGCTGCCCTGAATGCTATTGCGTCGACTTGCTAAAAAGCACGGTGTCGGTCGAATGCGTTGCCGTATTTTTGTATTGTTTGGCATTTGTGATGATGGTGATTTGGTAAAATCATCACCATAAATATCATGAAATGGGCTCATGCTTGGATCAATGCGCCTCGTATAAATCGGTGACATAAATGGCGGTGACTTAAAACATTCATCATTTTCAACTGGTGCCGGCGAGAAAATTTCATCGTCAATATTATTTGATGGTTTTGCACTATGCGGATGCAACGGTGATTGATTTGCACTTGATTTTGGTTCTTTTGGTGCTGACATCGGATCACGTACAAATGAATATGATGGTGATTTCATGTATTTCGGTGATGAACCATAGCTTGGCGTTCGATTGTTATCGTTTGCGGCAATCAAACTTTTGCGACGATTTACAATGTTGACGGGCGGCGCTGATATGCGTCGAAATGGTGTTGACGCTGCATTGAGATTCGGTGATGGTTTTGACACGACCTTTGACGGTGATGCATCGGGTGGTTTATTTTCCAATGAATCAACGACATCGTCCAATGCATGGCTTTGATTTGCTTTATTTACATGATGCGACGGTGATGCATTCTCACTTGTTTTTTCCGATATTAATGAGGGTTTTACATCTGGCTTTGTTTCAAATACTATCGATTCGTTCTCTTCAATATCTCTATTTGAATTGTTCGGTTCGACCGATGATGATTGTGACGATGATCCCGACAATGGTTTTTGTTCCACATTCGATTCGGTGACAATGGGTTTCTCATTGGCAGATGCTTGCGGTCGACGCGGTTTAAATATTACTGCCGCTTTAACTCGCGGTCGTCTTGTTGACATTGTTTTATTTACCTTTTTTCAACTTCCAATTACGTTTTGAGATGCCACTTTTTTCACTCAATTTCATCCAAATCACCCTAAAAGTGTAAACAACTTGAAATTATTACATCATTCCTATGGAATTTACACAAAACTAATGAAATTCTACCATTGAATTGATAAATCAACAAAAAAAAAACACAAAAATCTCTTGAAATTGAGGTTATGTTCAACGAAATTAAAACTTTTTTTCTCAGTCGTATGACAGGCACAAGATAAACACAACATAAATATACTTAAAATATTAAACACAAATATTGAATGTAAGCATACGTTCTATTATAGTCATTTGCTTGCACGATTATCTCTGATTTATGCTTAATATTGCTTTAATCATCCGATAACAGTGTCGACAATGTTTCATTTGCTCCTCGATAATTTTCCAATTCCAAACCAAATGCTGAACATTCGTTTTGTTTTCGATGATGAATAAATTTCGGAAGAAATTGTAATTGATTTCATGAAAAAAATCGTCGTAGGAATGCAGTGATAAACGGGTTGAATTTAAAATGAAAACAATAACAGTTTCGTCGTGTGTATGTGTTTTTGGCAATTACAAAAGAATGAAAATAACAAAGCAAATGTCAGTAGAGAGAGTATGTGTGAATAATATCAAAGAAATGTCAAATGGATTTGTCAAAATCACAGCGTGTTTAAGAGGGAACACAAACTGCGTCGTCGTATTCGGTTGCCTCATGTCTCTTCTAAGACTTTTTCTTCTTTTTATTTAACTTCGTTCAGTGGCCGTACAAAGGAAGGAAGTACTATCGCACGTATGCGTAATAAAGACGACTAGATGTGATCCATCCATTTGATGACCCTATTAACAGAATTAGCAGCGCTCTTATTTGAATCTCATACCAAAATTCATTCAAATATATTCAACAGTTTTGATTTTGGGTTTTTTTTTTTGTGTGATCATCAGTGGGTGGATCTGTGTAATATTTCATAATTCAAGTAATTTATTCATTATTTTGTATGCTTGTGTGTCTCATTATTTTGTTGCCAAAATAAAACTTGGACACTCTTTTTCTTTAAAAAAGAATTGTACACACATTTGATTTTAATGTGTTTTCATGCATACAATCAAGAAAGAAAAAGACAGAGAAAGAGCGAGCGATAATCGAAAAGATTACGAAATATTGTAATGCACATACCATGCAAAATCAATTTTAAGCGAATGACGATGTAAAGTATGTATGAAAAAGACCGAGAGGCATAAATAAAGGGAGCAAAAAAGAATTTAACGACAATGATGATGATGATGACGATGATGACAATGTCGCGTGAAATGTTATTGTTACGCTGTTCGGTGCTGTGTGTTGATTGCCTGATTGGCGACAATGTAAATAAACGTGCAGTCACATTTCTTTTCGATTATTCTTTAGCAAGTTCACTTTCGATGTAACTGCGTTCGGTCGGTCGGTTATTCGATTCGGGTGCATCATTGTTTTATTGATCTGGTGTTTATAAAGACTCTTTAAAACTATCGAAACAAAAATGTCGAGTTAGTAAATGAAATTCAAGTTCTTCGTTTCAATAAAAACAAACACAGTGTAAAAAGTGATCCTTTTTGTTGTTTTCTATCTCCCTCTCTCTATGTGTGTCTTGAATTATTTTCCAGTTTACCAAAACAAGACAGTATAACAGAAAGGGAGTAGAAAAATAGAGATGAAATAACATGACACACAAGAACGTAAGTGTGCAGGTTTTTGTTTTTAATACCAATGAAATGAATTGCCGTCCAAATTGGAATGACGTCAATGAAATTGTAATACGCACGGAGAATATACTCGTATCATATTTGACACCAGCACGTACACACAGTGTCACACACATACACATATATCGACCATCGGTTAAACCAGTTTTACGCGAGAGATACAGACGTTGAACGTATACACATATCGATGAAAATGTACTGGCGCGAATTCATTGTGTTGGTGTGTATTTTGACAGCGGTCGTTGTTGTGTCAAAACATGCACTAATTTTCGTATTTTGATATTGTGGTCTTGTTTTACCGAATAATTTCATGCATTCCGATAGATTTATTTCAAATAATTTTTAATGACCACCAAATGTAAAATAAAAAAAAAACACGTCACGCGAACACACAGTCGTTCGTCATGTGCATTTACAAGGAGATTTGACGCTATTTGATACAATTGAACGTCGTACGATAATATAAATTTGTTGAACAATCAACAATGACAACGATTACCAAATATCATGGAAAATCGTTTTCAATTGAATTCAATTAGAATAATGATTTCGTATCATCGACCAACATGCACACATCACATTCAATTGGCGTCAATGAGTCGAACTGTAAACTAAATGAAAGCAGAGACAGTGAATGTAAAGCATGACGACGAGAAAAAGAGACGGCATTGAAAAAACAACAACAACAACAAAATAATAAGAAACCACAATAAGATCGAAATCAATTGGAAATTCTTGATGACAACAAACAACATTACAGCTTTTTCCGATGCTCGGCCACAATCAATTGACAATAACAACGAATATGAAACGAAATATTCACTGGACATAGATGTAAGTGTGCTATCGCCGATGAAAGTCCACTGACGTTGTCGTCTCGTGTTGTTTGATTGAATTCTCAATTTGTCTAAAATCCGGCACAGCGACAGTCCCTTGCTATCGATTCGATTATTTGTTCAAACATTCTTCTCTCACTCTCTGTCTCTCTTCTTCATCTATCTTTGCCTTTGTCAAATCGTGTTTCGTATTCACAATTCCGGAATGGTCGCTCAGATGAGCAATAAAAGATAATTTTCGAGATCGAGACATGTTCGAGCATATTATATTATCCAAACTAAAGAGCTTTACCACCGATATTATTCTATTAATCTCATGATAAAAATACATGCATGTGAATACCAATACCACATAATCATTTAGTTTAGTCTGTTGCTCCACTGGATGGAAGAGAAACAAACACACATACACAGCAACAGTAGCAGTAGCAACAGAGACTCATACACTATGTGTAAGCATTTACAGCCGATTTTTGCTTACCTACGGTATCTATGTGTGCTACACTCATAATCATTTTTTATTGTTGTTGTTGTAATGCTATCGGTTTTGTATAGAAAAACGTCTATACATACGGGTCGGTTGTTTCATCATCGTCATGTCATCGCTGGTGTGTGTGAGCGAGAGGCGAGACTTTTGTTGATTCGATTTTGATGTGTGTTACTGCGCGCTCTCTCTCTTTCTCTCTCTGTCTCACAAACAATCTTCACCCACTGCGATTTTCCATCGTTGTCATCACTCTGGTTGCTTCTCTGTCGCACGCGTCTTTGTGTATGTGTTGTGTGGATTTTGTTATTTCGTCTCGTTTCTTTCTTTTTTTTATTATTCGTTCAGCACTTAGTGGTTCGTTCTGAAATTCATATTCGGGATTCATGATGTGTGCGTTATTATAGAGTATGTAGTCGTCGTTTCACCGCCATCTGCATTTATACTCGCGCAAGTCTTATTAGAAATAATAATTACTGTAGCGACTGACATACAAAAAAGAAATAGAAGAAACGAAACGAACAACAGAGCAGCAGAGTGAAAGAAGCAAAAGAGAAAAAAAACGAAGTCGCAAAAAAAATCGCAACGATTTTTCTTTTACTCGTTCCTCTGTTTTTCCCGTTTTTGGTTGAATGTGAAAATGCGATTAGTTTTGATAAAATGTGATAAAAAGGCACCATGTAAATTCCGTTTGTGTGATCATCTCATCGCAGGAAAGAAATTCGCTGCGAAAAAACATGGAAACATAGACAAATCAGTTTCGTGTAAATAATCAAGTGAAATGACGTGAATTGACATGTAAAACATACAACACAGAAACAAAACATTTGTTTTTTTTTTCGTTACAAAAAAACAACACTGAAACCGAACTCAACGTTCACGAAACGAAGAAACATACTTCTCTTTTTTTTTTTAAGAGAAGTCATTCTGTTGAACGCGCAATGTAATTGTGAAAACGAAAGATCTTTTCTTAATAATATTATTAATTGTTGCTGTTGTGCACCTTTTTCGATAATTTTCGAAAACGAGAAGGCGAAATGTTGATAAAGTGAACACAAAAGGCCATGCACTGTGCAACAAAATTCATTGTAAACCAGAGTGCAAAAAACGAAGAAAACACACACACCGAAATTAAAAAGAAGAAGAAGAAAAATAAAATACAAAGTACTGTTCATTGACGGAAACTTTTTTTACTTATTCAGTTTTTTTCTCTCGTTGTATTCTGCTGCTATTTTGTGTCGTGTGTTGTTTTGTCGTGTATAGTGTTGAGTTGAAGGCAGAGCAAAATAATCATCGGTGTTATATCCCCGTTATTAAGAATGAAGAATAAAAAATTGAAATGATATATTATAGACACGGCAATTGTGTTGAGTACATTTTCTGATCGAATAAACACAAAACGCACACACGCACACAAAGTGTAAGAGAAAGAGGGAGCGGGAGTGGGAGAGAGATAGAGAGCGAATAAAATCAACAAACAAAATGCGATTTTTTAGGCATGTTAAACCACAACAATAGTAACAACAACAAAAAAATACAGTTCATTTTACGGGTGAAGAGAAAAGAAGCAAGCAGAGAGTGGCTTGAAGAATCAAGTCGACTAGAGACTCATTTTTTTTAAGGTGAAACGATGAAAAGAAAAAAAGTCGAAGAGTTGTCGAAGAATATGTGAAAAATGAAATGAAGAAGTTTATCAGAATCGAATTCGTATTATGAATAAATTATTATGCACACTGACATGAAATAACACAGCACGGTCATCGCATATATTAACACACAAAAAAACACACCACATGAAACAACATAAGAAAAGGGACGAACTCTTAGTGAACTGAGAGTGGTAAGAAAAGATAGGGGAAAAGAACATAAAGGACAAGTACGGAAAAATATTTATTTAAAAAAAACGTGCACACAATTAGCAATCATCATCTTCATCGTTGTCATCTTCTACGTTGCTATTTTGTACATTTTTGCCATTGCCTATGTTTAACTTCGAATGCCAATACATATGTTTTTTTTTGTGCTATTATTTCTTCTTTCCTTTATCGTTGTTATTTTATGTTGGTCTGTCTTTAAGACGCTGCTCATAATTTCTGCATTTCTTCTTCGTTCACATGACGAAAATAGCAACAACAAAAAAATTGCTGTCAACCGTACACAAAAAAGTAGTGAAATGAATCGATATGAATGCATATCTCACAGTATGTGTCGAAAATTCAAATTCACATTCATTTTGACTTTCTAATTTGAACACCGTAATGTGAATTGCTCTGTGTGTGTGTACTAAATATTCTACCATTATAACCGATAACATTTGTCCGCATAATCCCCAAACACTCGAAGTTCAATGCTTATGCAGATATGCACATACACTGATTCTATCTTTGGTGATCTTCACTGTCAGTTGAAATTTCAAATAATGGTTAAGATCAAGAACTTTGATTGTCACCGCCAAAGTGTAACAAAAGCTCAATTCCAAATATTATTGTTTTTTCTTCTTCTTCTTCTTTGATTTATCTACAAACTGTGCAATATATTATCGAAATGTTTTAATGCCCCCTCTCCATCCCCAAAGAATGCACAATGATTTTTATTTGACAGACATGTAAAAGCCGTATTGATTACAGTTTTTGGCGATAAACGAAATTTGTTTTTATTGACGAAATGTTGTATGACGAAAAACGAAGAAGCGATACAGAAATATACCACTTAATAATAAAAAAAAATTGATTGTGATTCGTATGATACGATTAGGAACGGTGAACATTATTTTGGAGAGTGAACGAATAAAATCACATAATGAATCGCCCGCTTCACAAAAATTTCTTCTTGATGTCATTAACTCGAGTTTCGATGGAGAAAAAAAAAATCAAGGATTAAATAATACTTTAACTATTTATTTGGTGGTGTGTATGAGTGCATCTTTGTGTGTTTAGTTTACATTGTACATTAGCTCTGTATTATTTCTCTTAAATTAAACACCGATTTATAGCCGATGTCATAGCAAAAGAAGATATATTCATATCGTATATTTTGAATTTCCATGTCGAAAGAAGCAAACAAGCAAAAAGAAAAAAAATATATAATGAAAACAAATCTATCTCTGTCTCGCGTGCGTCAAACCAGCCTTCGAGCTTATGTATCGCACTCGGCTGCTACCAGTCGGTCTCCTAGTAATTGAAAGCATTTACGTATGGTATCGGTGGTTTGGCTCTAGATTGAAATTGTATAGTACACACAACAAGTTTATTTTGTTGTTGCTGCTTTTTTTCTCTTCTTGCTTTTCTTTTCTGACGATGAGAGTCACGCACACTAAAACGCACACCACCATGTTTTACGATTGATCCGGTCCGTTCAATTCTCTCTCTCTCTCTCGCTCTGTCTCTGTCTTCACTATAGATTTCGCCACTTTTGCTATTTCATGTGCGCCGTAATGTTTACACTAACTGACACGATACAAAATGAAAAAGAAAAAGAAGAAGAAATTTGTTCAATACGTGCGTTTTTACCATACAGAAAGTAAAAACGGCAGAATCATTATTTCCGCGATCACACGTTGCTTGTTTGTATTGCGCGGTCAATTTTTATTCTCCTTTCTCACTCACTCTCTCTATTTCTCGCTCTCATTTTGTTTCAATTTCACAAGTTGAATTGCGAATTCAGCATTTTATGGTCGAACAGTTGGTTTTTCGCGGCTGGTCGACCGTGTGTATGGTATTATTATTTTATCGTTTCTCGTCATTTCAGTCTTTGTCGCATCAAACAGGTCGTTGTGTATGTGTTTGTGTCTGTTGCTTTTTCATTTGATTGTTGGTGCTATTGTTAGCGACAACAACGACACCGAAATTTTCCCCCAAATTAAGCATCGATGCGCCGTGAATCATCTTGGGCATGTGACATAAATTGTTTGCGGTTTTTTTTTTCTCTTTTGTAAATAACACACATCAAATGGCATGATTGTGATAAAAGCTCAATCAACTGACCATTTTGGTTTATTGATGCCCAAATCGCAATAACAATTAAAAACATGACATGCCGACCAAAGACTACGACGACAACGATCGAACAACAACAATTTTTGTGATAGTGATATAACGATGATTGTATACACGTGAACCCAAACCCCGTTCGTTGACAGTGTCAGTCTTTATTATTTTGTGTAGTAGCTAGTAGGCATTTTGCCTTTTTTGATTATTGCTTGCGATAAGATTGCAACGGGGCAAAATACCCAGTCAAAAACAAAAACAATCGACGACAAGGAGCGACAGAGTGCCAGAGAGAGAGAGAGAGAGAGAGAGAGAGCGAGGGATAGAAAATAATAGTAATAGTGTTAAAATACAATATGTTTTGCCACTAGAAACAAATTACAAAACAATAAAAATGAAACATTTTCTCACACACTCCTATACGATCACAAGTTGCTTATGCGAACGGTGTAAGGCATTAAAGTGAAAATATCAGCCGATCAGAATTGGCCGACACACAAAAAAGCACAGAGAGAGAGAGAGACGAAACACACAGCTTTTGTTTGTTTGATGAGACTTACTAAATAAATGCTAACAGCAAAAACACGATTATGTATCGAATTGTGGTGCGAACAAGTTGTTGATCACATATTCAAGAGTGATACGAAACGATGATTCAATGAATCTCAAATTGAGAAATTATTAAGTTGGTTGTTGTTATATATATTTTTTTCTGTTTTATTCGCTTCATTTCATTTTATTTGATGAATAAATGAGAGAAATAATATTCAGTAGCGAACGAGTTTTAATCGAAACCAATAATAAAACACAAATGAAGTGCAGCGTTAAGTGCGTTCATTGTTCAAAAGAAGAGGAAAAAAATTTGAAGAAAAAAGCAACCAAAAAATGAACAACAACGAACAAAAAAATAAAACAATAAATGAAAAATGAAAACAACCGCCACCGTCAAACACATGAAATTTGTGCAATTAATCGTCACTCACGTGTGTATTTATTGTCGCTTGCGATTTTTTTTTTTTTCATTTTCAATGGAAGTGTATTGAATACATGTCGCGCGCAAAGAATCAAATATACAATGGAAAACAAAGAGTCATTACACGGAGAAAATAATGAAGAAAACAAATTGATTGGTGGTATTGAGTTATGACGGCACATGGTTGTTACTGTAATTCGGTGGTTATTGATGCTGCTTTTTATCATTAGAAAGATCGAATACTAGCAAAATACAAACAGAGTCACGGGAGATTGAATTGATGAATTCGAAAAACACAGAGCGTAGCATTCATTCATTTTGATGACTTGTCCGAATGAGATATAGATATGGATCTGTGCGTACTCACTCTCCAAACTCATTGAACGTTTCATTAACTCATTGACAATATTACTTACTAGTATCTGGATTTTTTCTACTCTCTCTCTCTCTCTCACACACACACACAGACACACGCACAGATGTTTCTCTTTTTTGGTCGGAATTTTTGACTGTGTCGTATGTTTTACCGTCAATTTTTTTTTTCAGCAACATTTTGCCTTCTCCAAATCGAAATCAACTAACAACGAATCTATTTTGATCCTTTCTTTGTTTTGTAGTGCAAAATTTATAGTGACATTTTTTTTGGATAACCATGAAAAAATTATAGCGATATAAAGAAACGGACTTTCTTTTGTGTTTCGATTTTATGCGCAAACATAAACGCCAATACTATGCATCGAAATCGATCGATTGCCCGTTGTTCGGAGGTGCATTTTCGATGTTACAAACGAATTAGTGATGATAATAACATTTGATATATATAAAGACGAAAATAAATTGAATTGATTCCGCAAACCAATCGACACAAAAAAAAAAATATCTATATATATTAGAAATTTGATTGAAAATACAAAAAGAAAAGAAGAAATCGAATCTAAAACGATTATTCGAATCGATCGGTCGAGTGTATCGATTTGAAAAGTGTTCAAGAACATCGACAACACTCTAATTCAACATGGATAAGCTCGTACGTGTCGGTTATTATGAATTGGAAAAGACAATAGGCAAAGGAAATTTTGCTGTTGTTAAGCTGGCCTCCAATATAGTCACCAAATCAAAGGTAAGTGCTCCAATTAAAATCTATATATCTTAGATTCGCATCAAAAAGGAAATATATTGCTCAAAAAGGTATTTTGTTCAACTGAATTACGGACCTTTTAGATGAATATTCTAAACTGGTATCCGTAATCGCTGTCACTTCTCTCAAGAGAACTGACCTTTATTGAACGAAAAGAGAACTGTGATTGCTTCCAGCAATAATCTAGCGCAAAAAAAACTTATGCGCATATTGTTTAAATGAAAGAAATCATTCTTAATCAAAATGCTCTTCGGATTTGATCAATTCAAATTAATGACAGTTCAAAGCACGTAACACAGAACAAAAAAAAAAACGAATTTTGTTTATTTAGCCAATTCGTTTTTTGTCAAAATATGGCACTTTTAAATTGCAAATCCATTTATTTTTAAATCGAAAAATTCTTCTTGTTTTTTTATAGTACACAATTTTATCGAAAAATTTCCAAGTACACATTTTCAAAATTTACATGTGCGCAAAGTACATATTTCTCATGGTGTTTGTTTTTCAATACAGAAACTTCATTGTCGGGGTGTCATAGGCCGTTTGAATCAAGCCCAAATTCATACATTGATTGAATGAGAATGAAAAAACGAACGCAACAGTGATAGAAATGGTTTTGATTGTTTGAAACGAAAAAAGAATCGAGTATATTTTTGCGCATCTTTGCAATGCAACGCACACCATTTGAAATTGTCAACGATGTCGTACGACGAATGTTTTTGTTTAACAAAAATCACTTGAGTTTTATAAATCGAATTAAATGACAATAAGGCATGAGAGTGTGTCTCAGAGTGTAGGCAAGCAAATAAACGATCTAGCAAGTCAGTCAGTCTCAGCCAAAAACTAATAGCATTATAACAAACGTAAGCTATATAACCAAGCTTATGTTGTGCTGTGCGGTCGTGTGACAAAATGAAAATTGGTCAATAATATCATCTGATGTATTGTGATTAATGCTTGTTGCCGTTCATTGATTGTACGAGCAAATATTGCAGGATGTCAGTGTTTTTCTTTTCTTATTTATTTATTTCTATCTCTCTCTTTCTCTGGCTTCTTGTTCACGGCGGTGTCGACAATTTTTTTATTCTATATACGCGTTGAATACTCAGAGAGTGTTGCTTAATCAAAAAAAGAAAACGAGAAGAACAGCAAAAAAACAGCGCTCATTCTACAACTAGTCTCAAGCTATAAACCAGGCGTATAAACAGTTGCTACCGTGTAAAGCAATATTTTTTTTTGCATTCTTTTCCAACAAGATCCCCGAAACCGTCGGTTTTCATAAATTGAATGCGGTCGCTTTCATTTCATTCGTTCAACCTCTTCTTATTATTCTTTTTCGTTCTTTTTCATCTTGCCAAACAAATAAACAGATTTTAATGGCCGACATCATGACAATTCTCAACTAAAAATGTGTAATTGTCATGCAATGTTTAACGGCCTTCATATGATCGTGTGCGGTCTATTTTGTATCGGTCGAACACAAATCGGGACAGCAATAGCAGAAGCGACAACAAAATTCAATAACAAAATGAGCAACGGTTTTGCATGCTAATCATTTTTAATCTGTTCAATTGGAGCAAAATGATTAAATCGAATGCAAAAGAGATTCATTTTTGTTACAAAGAAAATGAAATGCATTTCTTTTCTCAAAATCACACAGTTGGTGTTCAGAGTACCTTTTCTTCACATTTTTTGATAATACTCTGACATCATAAATATATTGTTGTTTTAATTGTATTTGACGTCATATTGTGCACAGGATCCCATATCATTTCAATCGAATCCACTTCATAATATTTCATATTGACCGTTTTCTACTACGTAATGAACGGTGAATGAAATTAATAAAAAAATAAACATGCAGGCAATTGTGATCAATGAATGGAATATAAAGCCAATGCATTTGAACCTTTGGACTGTAATTTTGCGAGTGTGATTTGCAATTCCTGGCACATTATTTGTGATGTTTCCATGTGAACTTAAATCAAACTAAGGAATTTGTAAAAAGAAAAATCAGATCTAGATGAAAGAGATGTACACAAACACATACAAGTAACGAAAATCATTTTTGCTTCGAGTTCATTAAGATCAATGAATAAATTTTAATATGAAATTAAGCGGAATATCTTCGATCACTGAAAATTTACAATGCAATCTATGTAAATATGTGTATAATGAAATTCGTCGTATTCATTCGCGCGCCAATCACTTAGTACATACATTATTCATGATCATTTGAATAACACCGAACCGAGTGTGCGCACGAGATTTTGATGCAAAATCACCGACACACCATTGTGATGCAAATGCTATTTTGGCACATTTCAAAGTCCATTGAATGGAAATGATACACAACACAAATCATATTGGATTCAACGACATTCGCACACATTAAAAACGAATGACAAATACAATATCGATCAATTAGATTGAATTGTTTGTTCCAATAACAGCACAATTTCACTCTTGGTTTCGTTACAATTTTGTTTCAATTTCATTCACTTATCTCGCATGGGTGATCGTAGTTGAAGAATGTTGAGAATTTCAATTTTTTTTTTTTTGAATTTTTTTGAATCGATTATAACCTTGCCATTAATTATTTGGGCCATGGGTAGAGTGGGTACTTTCCTCAAAATGGAATGCAAATAAGGTCTTAATACGTCAAAATTGCAATTCCTTTCAAGAGCATAATTTCAAATCCGTTTTTAAAAGGGGGATTTGAACCACATTGTGCTCCTAGTCAAAAGAGTTAGTGTCCTTCGTTTGTGTCAGTGGTAGTTTCACCAAAATATACAAGATTTTTTATAAGAGAATCATTAAAAGAAAGAAGAATCGATCGGAAATGGTAAAAATGAGGAAGAAGAAACATCAACACAACAACAAAGACAAATGAATGGAAAAGGCTCACCTATACTATTTACAAAAATGCAAAAAAAAATTGCAGGTGTATATCAAACCTAACTAGATTGGTTTGCAAATTACCTTAACCGATCGCGCCTTATCGATTCTCAGTGGAACGCAATATAGTCAATTATTATATGTAAGCACACGACTTTTTTGTTATTAGTTTGAATAATGGATCAAATGAGTTGAATATTAATTAAAAACAAGCACGTTTCTGTAATTTATGTCTGAACAAAAACGGGTTTTTAAAATTCAAATTGGGGTTTAATTTGCATTGATTTTTCACTTTTCCTTTTTTTTTAAATAACGAAGAAGAAGCAGAATAAGAAGAAGAACATAAATCAATTAGAAAAATACTGAGCATGTCGTGTATAATCAGAGATAAATATTGAGCGCATATTACTGTATAATATATATAATACTATTAATATAATTATTCGTGTTGAACTTTGAAAACCGTTGTTTATGGCGTTCATGTGCAAAATGTCAATGGTCCTGTTTGCACTTTGCTCAACTAGCATTATCAAATGGTTTAGACACTCTTAGTGTACGTGTTTGTGGCCACGTGTAAATGGCGGCCACTAAGAAGAGCTTAACCGCCCAAATAAAATGCATAATAAATGAAAATTGTCGCGATTGACACGGTACGTAGAACACCACCATCCGACAAATTAATAATTGATAAAATGATTGTGATTACCAACAATGCATCGATTTGTGTGTGAGTGTGTTTTTTTTCATGGTCCCCGACCATAATCTCATTCATTCATTGAGTACATTCGCAATAGATTAGGAATACACGAAAATAAAAAAATGTGTACACGGTGTTTGGCATAGCCATGGCATATGTCGTACCGCTGCGTTCGTAAAGATACAATACTGATAGTGGTGATTCGATGTTATCTAGTTCATTTTCTTGCGACAGTGTTTTAATTCACTTTTTTGTTGTTGTTGTTTTTCTTCTCTTTTTCATTCGCGTCATTCAAATTTCAAGTTCAAATTCAATTTGTTGAGTGCTGAACATGAGATACGGCACGTCGTTTAAATTCCTTTTTTTAATGTTCTTACTGTTTATTTGCGTACATATACAACGGTTTCTTTGTATTATTCTACATTCGACGTAGTCGAATATAAAGAAAATACGTTCAACATTTCGTGAATCATTTTAAGCATTGTAGCACAAAAAAATCTCTGTTGGCGATTGCACACATTTCGAGATCGATGTTTAATCGTTGAAAAAGATTCGAATCAAAACAAGACAACAACATCATCTTCAAGTTATTAGCATATTGTAAATGACATGATGACAATAGAGCAAAATGCGCAAACGACATGATCGACACCGGTGTTAGCATATTTAGCTTAATTTTTGTGAGTATTATGTGTGAGTGTATGTGAGTGGGTTTTTTCCCTTCTAAAATATAAAATCGAAACGTATGGATATACAAAAAAAAAAGAAATAGCAAATAACCAAATATTACATTCGCACGACTTTTTCTGGCATACTTTAAAGTGAACTATGACGAATTAACACAATGAGGTGAAAGCACTGGTGAAACGAAATGGTAACGATCAAGATAGATGCATGTTATTGGCCCGTGATCTATGCAAAACAAAATCACAGACGAAAACACACACAAATTTGAGTTTCATGTATGTACATTGTTTTGCTTCAAAAGCTCACTGCCTTTCTCACTTGATCTCTCTTTCCCTCTCTGTCGAGATCGCTTCTTTCTTTCATTTGTTCTTTCTTTCTTTCTCCGGATGAAAATTCCATTTGTTCTCGCGATACATTCTTATCATTTTGAAATAGTTTTATCGTTTCGTTAGCTGTTTTACATTTTTTTTACATCACAATCACTGATGATAATGGAGAGAAACACATGGATCTCAAATGAAATGATAATTACAGAATGGATAGAAATCGAGATCGGATTGGAGTGTGTGCACGAGTACAGTATACATAAAATCGATACGGAGATGCGAGATGTAATTAAGTAGCCAAGAAAAAAAAAAGTATTGATTAACCTCATTTTAAATCGGTGTTTTTCCGTTGACAGTTTGTCTCTCACTCTATTCATTTCTCTCTCTCTCTCTCTCTCTCTTTCTCTCTTTCAATCTCTCGTACACATATATATAGACATTTCTAGATTGTCTGTTCATTTAAATTCAGTCAGCAGGGAATATTTTATCAAAGCAAAGATGCGAAGTGCGACGGACTCTATATAAATGGATAATATATGTTGGTGTTTCGCGTCGTTGCGCGTCAACTAAAACCAGACCATAAAATCGAATTGCGTATGCGATGCGTAACAAAATAATTAATCAAAATGGTTGTGTATATGTGTTTTTTATTTTGTTCATTTTCAAAATTAAGAAGTTTTACTTATTTATATTATCATTATAACAATTGACTAATAATAATAACCAAATATTGACATTGGTCATTGAGACTTAATCATTGGTTCCCCATTGTTTATCGCAACACATTCGAACGAGGCGTTGGAATGCGATCATGTTCACTAATTGCGTAGGTCAATTTGATTCGATCTATGTAAAAACACAACGGGGGCGAAGCATCTCATTCAAATGATAACTAGACCAATATTCATGCTAGAGACAGTTTTTAACCCCAAACTTATCGTTGTTTATCGCTTTTTTTGAAATTTACAAGGATACATCGCTATGGGTTGCAGGAGTTGAGCCAAACGACATATGCCACGGTGTAGGCCTAGGCCAGACTACCTACGCCACATATCCCGTTCGGGCCCCTGGGAGTAATTTTTTTTCGCTATAGCCTTTGGTAGTTTTCATTGGTGATTATTTCTTTCAACTGAAAACTCGTATTTGAGGGTTTTTTTGAACGAGAAAGCCGAATCTGGCCTTTGTTTTGCGATACAATCACGTTAAAATACACTTTCCCTATAAAAATTTCCTTTTTTTGACAAAAACCCATCATTGTGTACTAATAATGCCACATCTATTCAAAGTTTATAGGTTTTTTGTGGCTAGAAACATTTTTAGAGTAATAATAATGCAATTACATCTTGTATTTTTAGTCATTTGATCGTTCCGTATAGTTTGAATATCAAAAACTTCATTGAAATCATGAGTAAATGAACGAATGATCAAAAAGTGTTCCCAGAACGATTTACATTCAAAGGAAAATTAGCTTTTCAACTAGTGCAACTACTCAATTCGATTCATTTTGATCCAACGAGCAAACCCTCCAATACGAGTTTTCAGTTGAAAGAAATAATCGGCAAGTTGTTTTTAAAATTCATCCAAATGCCTTCTAGTATGAAAACTACCAAAGGCTATAGCGAAAAAAAATTACTCCCATGGGCCCGAACGGGATATGTGGCGTAGTTAGTCTGGCCTAGGCCTACACCGTGGCATATGTCGTTTGGCTCAACTCCTGCAACCCATAGTGATGTATCCTTGTTAGTTTCATCTGTTTTTCGTTCGCATTACAACTGCAATCTCCATGTGAACGAGTTGAAAGTAGGAAAAAAAATAAACTGCGAAAATATCACGTGTACATTCAAGAAACTCTCACTATTTCCATCGAATTCATTCTACTGCATTAAATAAGAACAATGATTATTTCGTCACGCGAAGCACAAATTCAAATCATACGTTGCTATTTTCAAGTCAGTTGGATCTGGTCAAACTCCCGAACACGTGCAATTGATGCATACATCTGGAGTGGACAGTCTAGAGAGATGTGGGTGCATACAACAAAGCATTATATAAAATATATTTGAAATTTCCTTTGATTGTCGAATGCAATCATGTGTGCATGCCGTGTGCTCAATATCGCCAATAACTCTTGTAAATTGAACGCAACTCAGAATTCGAACAGAGAAAATCAATTAAAAGTTTTGAACACCACTTTTTTTTATCATTGAGTGATTCTGGTCCATGTGTATTGACGCCAATGATTTTAAAAGGCATAAATCGAATCTCCGAATTCTATTGGGAGAGCTATTCGGGGCCCAGTTCTTGAAAGTAGAAAATTACACAAAAATACCAAACGGCTGTTCATAATCAATTAAGGGTGCCTGAAAATCATATGTTTTTCCTTTTTCGGTATTGAAACGTGAATTTTTTTTATAGAAAACGCATCGCAGAACAATGAGGTAGGAAAACACATTCGCCAGAGAGAAAAAAATCCCACCAGAACCAAATGAATGGTTCGGAAATGGAAATTTATAATGATAAACAGTTCTTGCTTCAGTCATTTTTGCATGATTCTAGAAGGGAAAAAAATGTGCGCGCCAATTGTTGTGTTCATAATTTTCACTTAAAAATCAACAAAATTTAAAACAAAAAACACGATTTTTGTATATGCAAATACAAACCAGATGGTGTATTGTCACCAACATCTGATAATGCGTGAGTGACTGTGCAAGATTCCAAACCGAGAGTTAATAATCGTGTTGCTTTTTTATCGCTACTCTACTCAACGCACAAAGCGATGAAAACAAAATATATATGCAAAATATGCCTCTTGAATTACGAAAGCATAAACACGCGCATACAATAATTCCTTCATATTTGTCAATTACCAATTGGCAATGTCATTTGATTTAAACGAACGAAAAAAAAAGAAGATCGTCATCGATCAATTCCCGGACATTTAAATTTCCGCTTTTCATCATCGTCGTATAATGCGCAAACATCTTGGATGATTACTGTTTGCAACCATAAAATGCACAACTAAGCAAAACAAAACAACAAACCGCAGAAAAGAATGAAAACATAACAATAATGTATAATGTAAGCGCTTCATTGCCTGCTTCTCTGTCTCTTTTCGGTTCTCGCTTGACATCGGCACATAATTAAAATGACGGCTTCATTTTGTTTCGCTTTATTTTATTATTATTATTTTTTCTCTTTTTGCTTGAAATTTTTCCATTATATGGCCTTATCTGCGTTTTACTTATTAGCAAATAGAAACGAATATGAAAGACAGAGAGTATGTATGCGCGCGCACTCTAACGTTGTGGCTAGAACAATCAGCTATAAAAGTGACTAAATGACGACTGCGCGCACGCTTTTTCGCTTTATGAACTAGACAAAACAATGAAGTCAATGGAACACACAGACGCACACAACCACTTGCACACATACAACAACAAAAAAAATTATGATGACGATGACTGCGACAGTAGCGTTGAACAAAAGCAAACTGAATCGCGCACTGATCCACTTGCAATACAAACCGATTGCAATCTGGTAATCTATCAACGCCGCAAATCGTTACATAAAAACGGAAAATTGCTAATCTACCTTAGTCAGTATCTCACTCTATTTATCTTATTTTCTTGCTTTAATGCTCGTTCTTGCTCGTATTTGCAATTGAATCTTTTATTGTTTTGAATAGGTTTTTGTCTCGTGTGTCTTTTTTTTCTCAAGTTGTCGGCAGTTTGTACTCATGCGATTCCGTTTGTTGTTGTTTTTTTTTTTTTTATTTGTGCGACGAATATTCACACATCGCCTTTTTTTCACCATAATTTATAAAATGGCGCAAAATATAATGATGATTAATAATAATACCTGAACGAAATGTATGTACGTGATATTGTATGGGAATGAACGAGTAAGTAAATGAAAGAACGAGTGGATAGAGAGAAACAGTGGCGCAGTAAATTACATAGAGAATAGAGAAGACAGGAATTCAAGTCTTTTGTGATCCGTGTACACGTGCCGCAAATGAATTAAAATGAATTTAACAAAAATCGTACGTTATGTCGTTGAAAATTTATGTGTACGGCTCGTGTTGATTTGTCATTTTGTTGATTTACATCATTGCATGTTTGCTGTGCGATCGATTACACGATGATTTTCGTTCGTGTCGATGCCATACGATGCATACGAATTGCATCAAGAATTCAATGAGACGAAATTATGGAGCTAGTGTACAGCTCGTTAAATTTGATCACATTGGCAAGTACCGGCTGACACAAGCACACACGCGCACACATCCAATACGAAGAAATCACTTTTTTTCATATCTCATCAAAATGATACTTTTAATGGCTTTCAAACGAACTGATTATGGAATATATCGCTATTAGAGAATGAATAAAAAAATTAAACAACATCATTACAGTTGGCGTCGTTGGAAATTGTAAAAAGAACATTCAAAACGGTTGAGAGCTTGACGTTTTTGAAATTATTTTATTTGCATGCGCTTTTTTCATCAATTTCTATCATTTCATTTCGAAAGTTCACTATTGATATTTTATTTGTTTTTTACGAGAGCTTTTTTTGTTCCTTTCAATCCACATAGAAATCCAATAGTTTAAATTGGTTTCTTTCGTTATATAAATGGAAAGTCATTACTTCTTTTCGTGGCGTTGGTTTTTATTGAGACCATTTATAAGGTACATTTACCGAAACTATCATTGAATTTAATGAAAAAGGGAAACGAAAAAAAAAATCGAAAATTATCACATTGAAAGCTATTAATTAACTGAAGCACTTGTATTTATACAAATTTTATTGCGGCCAAAAAGTGTCTCATAACCTAATTAGAATACGAGAACATGACACACCAATATCAATATTAGTCATTTCGTCTCTGCATTGTTGGTGCGTGTGTCTGTGTGTCTGCCCGAAGGGAATAATTGCTTGAATCGGCGTGCATTGAAAAGTTCCATCAAAGCTTTGATTAGGTTTCCAACTATGCCTGTAGTAAATATGCTTATGAATATTGAATCACGTCAGTCGCCTTTCACACACAATACCTGGGCAAAAATGTCACATTTTACGGCCAATCCACTATCATTTTTTTTTTTTGTTTCGTCTTCTTCGCATCCAGCATTCTATGTGCCACTATGATTGACATAGATTTTTACATAAGGATCAACATACAATCGCATAGGCCATAAGAACCAATAATGCATAACATAGATAAAAAAGAAATACAAAGTAGCGAGACAGAGACGGTTTATGAAAAGCTACGAAGATATCGTATAAAATTGGAGTTGTAACACAGACCAATAACAAAACCAGAAGAACATGAGCAACAGCGGCATTAGAAATTGTATCGTTTCATAAACAGAACATTTGAGAGAAGGAAACAATTTTCTATATCGTTCAAATATTGTGTAATTGGGTCACGGATAAAACGTATTTAATATATTTCCGTATGGTTTGGAAAGCAATTGTGTGAGCATGGCTTTTGTTTAAAAAGTAAAATAGAAACAGAAAACAGAAACGCAATCGAATTTGCTGCACAGCCAGTGTTAGAAAGAGAAGACGAAAACAGAAACAGACGATGGAGGGTTGGGGGTGGCAGGAACGGTTGTTTTAAAGGAAATAATGTAAACTGTGTAAAAAGAGCGCGTACAAGGGAATGTGTTGTGTTATGTTTCGATTGAAAAAAAGTTCATTGATACGAGGCATATCGAGTCATTGGGTCAGTCGGTCGATACAATAAATCCAATGTGGATGTGAATAAATTGATGTCGACCGCGAAGTATCCACACTTCACATTGCATGTGGAACCATATCGTATTATCGATTTTGCCCTTGATATGCTGGCCCATTTCTTGGTCAACGATATGCATACCTTTTTTCTTCACATGGAAATACCTTTGTTCACAATCAATTTGACATGTTGTTATGCTATGCACATTTCATTCAATTGCCATTGAGTTAAAACAAAAATATTAGCATAAGATATGTTTGATGATCGCAATTAGACCAAATTACTTAATATTAGTTTTCTCTTCCTCTCATTTCCAACAGGTTGCGATAAAAATTATCGACAAAACATGCTTAGACGATGACAATTTAGCGAAAACATATCGAGAAATTTCGATACTAAAATTATTACGACATCCGCACATAACGCGACTGTATGAAGTGATGGAATCAAAGAATATGATTTATTTGGTAACCGAATATGCGCCGCGCGGTGAAATTTTTGATCATTTAGTTGCTAATGGTCGGATGAAAGAAGAAGAAGCGGCACGAGTTTTTGCTCAAACCGTATCGGCTGTGGAATATTGTCATAATAAGGGTGTTGTACACCGTGATTTAAAGGCAGAAAACGTGTTATTAGATAACGATATGAATATTAAGGTTTGTATTATGTAGTTCGTTCAATTTGTATTATGTTTAATTTTCATTACAATGCTCGTGAAAGAGAGAGAGAGAGAGAGAGAGAGAGAGAGAGAGAGAGAGAGAGAGAGAGAGATGAAAAGCAATATGTGAAATCGAGTTCAATGACTCGCACTCTTTCTCTCGTTTCTCAAGTACAGAGCATTTCTAAATTTGAAATTTTCGCATTGTTCTTATCAAATCTCTTACTAAGTGTATAATCGTTTTCGAAACATTTTTATTCCTTTTTTCACATCTATTTTTCGTTTCTTTGTGCGTTGTTCATTTGCAGTTAGCTGACTTCGGCTTTAGCAATACATTTGTACAAAATACATATCTCAAAACGTGGTGCGGTTCACCGCCGTATGCTGCGCCAGAGGTAAAGCTTTTCACACAATAAAAACCAATTCGATTCCACTTCATTTCTATACCATTTGAATCACGTTTTAATTTTCGCACCTGATGTTGTGTGCGCTAATTTATTTTCTTTCAGGTTTTCTTGGGCCTTGAATATGATGGTCCGCGAGCCGATATTTGGAGCTTAGGTGTAGTTTTATATGTATTAGTTTGTGGTGCTTTGCCATTTGATGGTGCAACATTGCATGACCTACGAAGTATGGTTGTGTCAGGGAAATTTCGCATTCCATTTTTTATGTCACAGGGTAATTATAATTACTTTTGTTTTGCCAATTGAAAATGTGTGTGTTCATTTTCGATTCTATTTTGTTTGCATTTGAATCACGACAGATTGTGAGCACTTAATTCGGCACATGCTGGTGGTGGAGCCGGAAAAGCGATACACATTAAAGCAAATATCACAGCATCGTTGGATGCAATGTAAATTACCATCGATAAATGATGACTGTAGTACGACGATACAAACTGATTCGATTGAAACGACTGGAACTTTAGACTCAATTGTTATAAATCATATGTTACAATTGCCAAATTTAACATTTGACGAAATTGCCGAATCGGTACATCAAAATACATTCAATCATATTTACGCTATTTATAATTTGCTAGTGGATAAATTGCAAGCGAAACGAAATGAACAGCAACGTTTGCAACATCATGCCAGTATAGGTTATACAAAGTGAGTATCTTTTTTCATTTCGGATTTAATCGAATTAATTTATACCGGATTCTATTTTGGTTGACAGATCGCGAAAAGCAAGTATTACAACGGGTGTTGTTGAGCGTACGGAGGCATTGAAAAATGAGGCGCTCGATCGACTGAGCCCATTGAGCAGTTCGGTTAATACGTTTACATCATTCCCAGAAATTAGTGATCCAACAAATGAATTTGAGAAATTCGTTGACATGGACATTGATACACAGCATCAAGTGATATCGCCGGAATTCAATTCGACGAACATAACATATTCACATTTAGGAACAAATATGTCGAGCGGTAGTACACGACGGCATACCGTCGGACCGGGCGATGTTGAACATGAACAAGCATTGGCCAATCCATCCACCGTACCAATCAATTTCAGATTTGGCAATGATAATGCACCACGATTGCCCGTCAATTTGCCAATGATGCAAAATCAACCGTTACACAATTTTACGATCAAAAATCAACACCTTCTCAAATTGCCCACAGTTATGGAAGCGAGTAAGTGGTTTTCTTTTTAAAAAATTTTATTCGTTTTCGATGGGTGAGATTCATTTGGCAAACATTTTCATTTAAAATAGGTTCGTTTGGTCGTCGTGCATCGGATGGTGGTGCAAATTTGCAAATTTATTATACAACATCGGCAAGTAGCGGACAATCAGTGGAACCAATTTATGCAAATTCGGCCAATGCGAAGGATCTTCGAATCGGTGTCGATCCATTGCAACAACACAATGACAATATGGCCGTCACCGTTGAAGGTGGAAACGACGAACCAAATGATGAAATTCAAAGGTAATTATCATGATTCATTAGTGAGTGTGTTTTTTTTTCGGTGTTGCACCGGAAATGTACATTTTTCAAGGATTCCATAAAATCCATTGTTCATTTTTTTGTTGTTGTTGCTTTTCATAAAACATATGCAGGTATATCGGTCGTATGTGCGCAAAAACCGAGGAGAATGGTGCAGTAGATTCGCTCGAAATGCCAGCGCCAACAACATCTGGAGGACGAACAAGACGAACGGGTCTGCTGACTGTTATGGAGCGAAACCCACCAGGTTTGAGCAAAAAAAAGTTTTATTTCATCGCTTTCTCATTGCTAGACACATTGCATGCGATAAAATACACTGAATATATTACTATTACACCATTTCCCATTTTCATGTATATTATGTACTTCACACACATATTCAACTCACATTACATAAGCTATTAACGCCACTAATATTCACTCCTACCACACCACCCCAGTCCTCGATTTCTTTTCTTCTTATTTTATTGATTATATTTTTTTTCTTATCTCTTTTTATTTTACCAAAGATTTTGTTATTGATATTCTGTTTTTCTTTTGATTTTTTTTTTCTTTTTTTTTCTCCATTTGTGTGCTTTGGTTGGAATATTTAAACATATTATCATTTAACAATTGGCGTTGTATAATCGAAAAAACAATACCGGAAATGCAAAAAATGTGCACCACCACCAAAAACACGCAAATAATTACATTGTTCATACGTTTGAATTTGAATGAACAAAAAAAAATGAAATAAATTCAACGAATGTGACAAATCACAATCGCTTCAAACACTCACTAACACTCGAACAACAACAAAATTATGACACGCGCAAAATACAATTTTGCAAAAAAAACTTAAAACAGTCATAAGTGATGAGCTCATTCGTGAAGTTGAAACTCGTATGAATCGTAATTATTTGCCACCTGCACTAAAATTGCCTAATTCCAATAATGCTGGCGTACACAGTCCGCCCACTGTTGCTTCATGTCCCGCAACAAACTCTTCGGCTATCCTAACAACCCGAAGACCATATAATTCACGCGCATGCAAACCACACTTGCCGACCGTTCAAGAAGTTGGTAAGTTTTTGTTCCACATTATTATTTTTTTCGATATTTACCCAGCATAATCATGATTTTTTCGTGAATTAAGTTTGAACCATCCATTCTTTTATTTTTTATATTGCGGTGCTTGAAGTTGATTTTATGTGTTAAAACATTGATTAGACTGAAAAATTAGATGAAACACGTAGATCTTGAAGTAGCTTTTCGTAGAAATTTGCTTTATTTCACGCATAGTTGTTGGAATTAAACAAAGAGCGATGCATTGCTTGTTGAAATGCAACAAAAAGAATAAAACAGAATTGTACATCGCGATCATTAAGATTAATATTCTGTGAAAGTCACAAGGACAAAGGTGATGATTCCAAATAATTTAGAGGAGGAATGAGAAATGGTCCGAAACGGTAAAAGTCTATCTAGTGTAGTTACGAAATTAAAAAGAGGTTTTTGATCAAAATTAATACGGGGCAACATATGATTCAAAAGTTTTTAGACTAAATTCAGGCGTTTATTGCGCTAAATAAACAAAAATAAAAATGTCATCCAATGCACATAGGAGACTTAACGGGACTTCTACTCTACTGTCAAACACAATTTGCACAAAAATTTCCATTCGCGATGGCGTACGAATTGGATTTGCGCAAGTCTGTCTCAAACTGTTTTGGCAGACTAAGTACAAACGAAATTCTTCGAGTGTTCAAAGACAAGCCAATCTCGCGTGCAACTATATTTAGTGTTTTAAGCGATTGCCGGGAAGGTAAGGAACCAGAAAACAAAAAGAAATCAGGTCGCCCACCAAAACTAAGTGTTCGGACAACGAAAAGTTTGCTGTCAAGTTCCAAAAACAAGGTTGGTCAATCAACACGGCGATAATCGCGGAAATTTGGTATTTCACAATCAGCTGTCCATCGCATTTTGAAGAAAAACAACGTTTTTCATCGAAAACGTAAGCGAGCACCAAAATACACACCGAGACAACTCGAAAAAATACCAAAATATTGCCGTGCACTTCGTGACAAACATTTTTCAAATGGAAAATTCATCATTTTGGATGATGAATCTTACTTCACATTTTCGCACCATAAATTGAGTGGAAATGATGGCTTTTACACTGAAAACATTGAAGCAACACCAGACAATGTTAAATTTGCCGGTAAGTCAAAATTTGAGCCGAAGGTGTTGGTATGGTTGGCCATCTCATCGAAAGGTGCTTCAACCCCAGTTATTCGACCACAAGGAGCCAAAGCAATCAATGCTGACATTTATATTGATCAATGCTTGCCGAAACTGAAGCGATTCATTGAAAACCATCACGCCCGAGACGAAATAATGTTTTGGTCTGATCTTGCAAGCAGTCATTATGCGAAAAAAACATTGGATTGGCTCACTGAGCAAAATATACCATTTGTACCGAAAAAAGACAACCCACCAAACATTCCACAGGCACGTCCAATCGAAGATTTCTCTTAAAACTCTCAAACGTAAGGTGTACGAGAAGGGCTGGGAAGCCAAAGACTAGCAACAATTAGTTGGAAGGATTAAGCAAAAGTTGAATGAAATCGACAAATCGGTCTGTCAAAGCATGATTTTGAAGGTTCGACGCATACTGCGAAAAATCGAAGACAATGGCCCGTTAAGTGTACTGTTAATGTGTTTTTGGATTGCCTATGAATAAAGCTAGCTACCACTGAGAAAAATTTTCAAATTGCTTTTTTGGTGTTTAAATGGCATTCGTTTGAATTTGTCTAAAAACTTTGGAATCATATGTTAGGGCTACGGAGTCAGGCTCTCAGATTTTTTTAGAAAGAGGTAATCGGGACCTTTGGAAACTGGGTCAAAACCTATGGAGTTTTAAAGGTTTTTTTGAGATGCTGTTTAATTTGTTACATGTCGTATGATGACATGAACTAATGGATAGAAGTTCCTTTAATTCCTCCCCAAAACACAGAAAATTTTTCTTGATTTCATTTCAGTTTAGTCGCAGCTTATTGATTTCTTTCATTTTTTGTTTCTATCGATAAATAGGTCGCTATAGTCCGGTTCGACGAGCATCGGAAGGTTCAAAGTATCAACCGTTAATCCATGGTCCATTGCAAGAATGTCAGCAGCTAATTCAACAGCAAAAAAGTTTGGCACATCGAAATTTGTCATCAACACAAAGTCCACCGTTATTGGATAATTCTTCCAGTTTACCAGGTATCATATCGAATGCTCTCTAATTTGTGTGTTTGTGTGCGATGCATTTCAATGAATTAATTTTATTGATGATTATCTGTTTTTAGCATCGCCAGTTCATGTGTGTCGAAAAACGGACGAAATCGATATACCAACGGAAGCAATGACAACCGTTTATACGACGCTGGAGAAATTGGTGGCCGAAAGTCAAATTACAGTGGATTTATGCCAACGTATTGTGCTCACACGTAAAATGCCTATTGAATTGGCCCAATATTTGGGTGTTGATGTTCAAAGTCATCAACAGCAGCAGCAACAGCAACAACAACAACAAATGCCAACAACGCCATCAACCATACCAGTTAGCTTTAATCGTGGTTTTTTCACTGGTTGCAGTAGTAGTGGCCTAAGTTCACCAAACTATGGTGCTGCATCGCCAAATCATAGCGGCAATTTATCAACATCACAGAATTTCTCAACGACATTTGAAACTAACAGTGCTAGTCAGTCGCCAATTCATTACAATTTAAGCGGTACATCGTCACCAAATCCATATTTGAATGTAGCGAATGTATCACCAATGCATCAAATTACCAAAGGAATAAGCGGTTTAACAACGGGTGGTGGTTCAATAACGCGTGGCACATCGCTTGCATCAGAAACAGCATCAAATCAACCGTTGGATTTAACAACCGAAAATAAGTAAATTGAAAAATAATTAACATCTTTCAAAGTGAAAAATTCTAACATTGAGTCTCGATTTCTTTTTGTAGTAGTTCATTGAATGCCGCACAACCATCAGCATCGGTGGCAGCGTCTGCGGCTGCAGCAGCAGCAGCAGCCGCATCTGCCATGAATGCACCAGTCGGAACGTCCGGATGGTATGTGCCAGCACAATTTTACGATTTAAAACCGTTAAATTTATCGCCGGCTCAACCATTACGCATTGTACCAACACCGCCGGCGTCGCCAAATCTGTGCCTCACCATTATTCAAGAGGAAAATCCAAACATGTCTTGCCAGACACAAACGACCGATGCTAATTATTTACAAACATCGCCAATACTAAATGCAGACGATTCAAGTATGATGCCACATTCGCATCCACAAATTTCGGTGACTGATGTTCAGGGTTCAGAAGTAACGTTGGTTGCACATTCCGATCAAAGTCACGACAGCGAGGACTCGTTAGATGCTCAAAGTTCGATGACAATGCAAGGTTTAATTATAAGCGAACCGTCAAATGATATGCCATCGATATCGCGTGGCGTTGGACGAAAATCAAGTTTGGAAATTGAGCATCGCCAAGAGACGTATGAACGACGCGGTAGTGATAAATCGTTGGGGTTTAGCGACGATTCGCTGAGCAATGATTCGAATATTGTGTCACCGGGACACGAACAATCGGTCGCTAGTTCAGGTTTTAAAAGTGGCGATTCGGAAATAACCGAATCACGTTTATCGCCCGATTCACTATCCGATAGCCGACGAATGTCCGAAGAATGCTATGAACTACCATTGCCGCATGAATGTTCTGACCTCGATTCATCGCGTATTATCGAGATTGTTAAGCAAACAATCGACTTGAAATTGCCACCAAAGTGCTTCATCGTACATAATACCATTCAAGAAACGAACAATTATGGTGCATCAAGCAGTAGCAATAGCACCACAATGAGTGCCGGCGTTGCATCCGCAAATAGTGACGACTGCTCAGACATGCCATTTTCATTGGACATTTCAAATTTGAGCCTTGAATACTCGGGCGGTTTACAAATCGAATTACAAGTTTATGGCGGAAAAAGCAAAGATAATTGTAATAAAGGCATCAAATTGCGCCGAATATCGGGCGATCAATTTGAATATGGTAAATTATGTCAGCAATTAATTAGCTCATTGACTGTATGACTCGAACAAAACCGCTGAGAACATTGTCTTCGAAATGAAGACATGGGATTGTGTTTAGTGCACGTGTTTTTCTCTCTTTCTCTCTCGCGCGTTTAAAATCATTGGTTCTTTTTTTTTCGTTGCATATTAAGTTGATTTTCAATTGTATTTCGACAGTTGATTGATCTTCATTTTTCTAATTGTGCGATATTTTCTTTCTAAGTATGACGATATCGACAAATAGTTTGATAAATTTATACAATTATTTAAAAAAAAAAATGAGAGAGAAGAGAAAAAAACGACGTAATTTTCAGTTCGATTTTCTTTTTAATTTTTTTTTTTTAATTTTTAATCGAACATTGTTTGATACAAATTCGTACATCAAAAGATAAAAGAAGAGCTAAGATAAGATAGACAAAAAAACGAATTCAATAAAAAAAAAAATTATTATTGAAGAGATATATACATAGTAGATATAAAAACTAGACTATAAACTATGAGCACATTTTCATTTAGATACGAGGGTTGCTCCATAATTTTTTTTAAAAACATATATAACACAGTTGTTTTTTGTCGAAAATGGTTTTATTGTTTTTCAAAATATTCCCCGAGATGATCGATACACTTTTGCATTCGATGAAACCATTTGTCATAGCATTCGTGCCACTCCGAAAGTGATATCTCCAAAACGTGTGTTTTGAACGCTTCAACTGCTTCTTCTGGTGTCGAAAATCGTTGACCACGTAGTTTTTTCTTCACGCTTGGGAACAAAAAAAAGTCATTGGGTGCCAGGTCAGGACTGTACGGTGGATGACCCATCAGTTCGATGTTTTGACCGGTCAAAAATCGAGTAGTTTGAAAAGATGTGTGAGAGCTCGCATTATCGTGATGAAGAATTATTTTGCGACGGTGGTTGTTTTTTCTTATTTCACCAAACACTTCGGGCAAACAAATGGTGGTATACCAATCAGAATTGACGGTCTTACGATCCTCTAGTGGAACGGTTGCCACATGACCACTTATCGCGAAAAAACAGGCGACCATTTGCTTCGCAACACTTCGAGCTCGAACAACTTTTGTTGGGTTATCTTCACTTTGAAAGACCCATACAGTCGACTGCTGTTTAGTTTCGGGCTCATACGCGTAGATCCATGATTCGCCACCAGTGACGATTTTATTAACGTCTTTTGAAGCACCACGATTGAATTTCTTGAGCATTTCTTTACACCAACTCACACGAGCCATTTTTTGTTCATCGGTCAATTTATGTGGGATCCAACGAGAGCAAATCTTTTTTACGGCTAAATGTTCATGCAAAATTGTATGTATGCTGTGGGATGAAATGCCCAAAGATGCCTCAATCTCACGGTAGGTCACATGACGATCTTCCATAATCAGTTTTCTGACAGCATCGATGTTTTGTGGCACAACAGCCGATTTTGGACGACCTGTATGAAACTCGTCTTTGAGCGAACTACGACCGCAACGGAATTCTCGGTACCAGTTATAAATTGTCTGAAGGGTTGGTGCTTCATTGCCAAAGGCCAAATGAAGTCGATCGAAACACTGTTGTTGAGATAATTTACTTCGAAAATCGTAGTAAATCATTTTACGAAAATCTTCACGTGTAAAATTCATTTTTTTGTTGAGTCGCAGTTTACCAGTCACTGTAAACAATACAAATAGCGTTCGTACGACAAAAGGTTCAGGGCACGAATACATACCAAAACATCAAACTTTACGAATATGACAATGGTTTACATCGGGCAACACTATAAGTACCATTTTAAAAAAAATTATGGAGCAACCTACGTATAATGCAAAAAATAATAAGAAAAAAAACGTTTTAAAGAGAAATAAAATGGAAAACTGTTGTTTCAATATTTCATGAACGCACATTGTGGGAACAAAGAAAACACCGTAAGAGAGAGAGAAACAGAGAGAAAGGAGGATACATTTATATGTATCTGCGTATATTGTACGATTTAATGGAATTTGATGTGATTTACGTGAAATTTAATGTACAATGTGATTGAAAACAGCGAAATTGCGAACGAGACGTGACCATATGATGAAGCTGCTGCGAAAGAGAGATTATGTGTGTGTGTGAATGATTTTTTGGCCTACAATTTATGCGCTACGGGTAATGTGTGAGTGCCATCATAACTACTTCAAAAGACATATCGCACGCGTTTTTTTTTGTTCGTCTACGTAAGCTGCCGTTCAATAAACAGCATACAAATGCCGAACATTAACGAACCAACACGTATATCGGTGAATCGACTAAACTATGCATCCAAATCGTTTTCAGTTGTCTTTTATTTCCTAGATAAGTTAATAATTTGATGGAACCACAAGAGAAATGTAGAAAAAACAAAGAAAAATTAAAAAACGAAAAAAAACTTCGAATTCGAATACGATTTATAATATGAGAATGTCAATTCACAAACTTCTTTCGAAAATTTAAATAAAATGAAAGACAAAATTAGACATACATGTACCTAGCGAGAAACAAGAATTTTATTGTAACAAACAGGAGAGCACTTCTGAAATTCGCTTTATTTTGCTCTCTCGGCAAATAAAAAACACACACACATTTAACATTTAGACATTTTAGATGATAAGACAAAACAATTTATGATTTAATGATTACTTAGTATGATGTAGTTAGTCAAAAAAAACTAGTAGAAATGAAAGATATCAATTGTGTATAGATAAGCCTTTTCAAAATAAAGAGAGAGAAAAATAGTGTGGTCACTCATCCGTGCGTGCATGGGAATCTAAAGAAATCAAATAGCGCACAATAAGTCAAACATTTCAAACCGGTCGAAATAAAACAGATTTTATGCACAAAATACGGCGTTTAAAAACTTCCATTTGTCAATTCGATTGATCTTCAACTGGAAGACAGAACAAAAAATACCGTGTTTTTTGTGTCGCTTACAAGCAAATTATGCATTTAGTTCATTTTGCATTGAATTCAGGCTGAGCCTCTGTTCAATCACACTTGCCTCAAATTATCCATCATTTATGTTCTGACTCATTCATTCGTACATGGTGTATCGCCCATTTTGAATAGCCACTTAGCTGCAATCAAAACAAACAATTTTATTTCGAAAAAAAAACACACACATTTAGTATACGTGGAGCAGATAGAAAAGAAATCATTTTAAAATGAAACAATTAAAAAATGTCGTTCGAATGGAAATTCGAATTGCATATTTTTAACAAAAAAATTTAATAATTAAAAAAACAACAACAAGAAGACTGCTGTGATTTAGAAAAAAAGAAATAGAATGAGAATTATGCCTTGAACAGATACATAAGGAGCTGCTTTTTTCGATACCATCGAAAAAATGTGGATTTTTGAATCAAAAATTACTATCGCAATATGCAGATTGCATTAAAACATCCATCGTTCAGACCATAATTTCAATTTATTTGCGAAAATAAGAAAATTTTACATTGTAAATCAATCTGGATGCGAAATTAATAAATAATAAATTCATTCGTTGATGTGTGTGCCTAATGCACAGTATTTTATTCGACTCATCTGGTGGATTTTATGATTGAACAATTATATGCCACAAATCTGCGAATCAAACAATATTTTTCTTATTACTTCATAATCCAGATCGATTTTACCAACTTTTTTTCACATTTTAGATTTTTGAATCAATTTTCGCCGTCTGACAATTGATGTTTTTTTATTTTGCAACGACACTTTTGCTACAATCACAGAGATGAAATATTCAAATAAATTGAAAGGAAACAAAATGTTCAAAATTGACGATGAAAGAACAAAAATGCAAATAATGGTCGATGGATGAATATGAGCCGATTAAAACTCAATCTGAACATCAGTTTTTATTACAAAAAATATCCATTTCGTAAACAGCTGAAAATTAATTCAAAAATCCAGTATGTCAAAAATCGTTGAAAGAAGTAATTTCATTTTTAGTAAATAAAGATTCCTCAAAACATCAAATCAAACAATTATCTTCTTCTTTTTTCTTTTACAAAATCTTGCGCAAAACAAAAAGTGTCACTATAAAAATCAGATTCTCTACTTCCTTGCATGATTGGGGAGAGTTTAAATTTATTATATGAGGTAAAATTGGTGTATTTATAGTTTATGCTTCTTTGGAAAAGCAAAATATTCTCTTTCAAATTTATATCGATCAAAATCATTTTTACTTCATTCATTTTTAATTTAAATCAACATCTTCAATATAAAAAGTGAAGAAGTGAACAGACTTTTCTGATTTATTTCTGTGAATGCGTTCCACAGCACAAACATTTGGCGGGAGTTGAAATGTCATATAGGTTAGTGTCAATAATACCTACATAACCTCAAACGCAATGCAATGGTGTACACAACGTTTGTTGTCAAACAATAAAAAACTTTCTAACTGAAACGCAGTTGACATCGTAACGAAACATTACTCAAACATAACGCATTACTCTTATAATCGAATTTAAAAATAAAAGTAAAAATGGATGGTAAGTTTTATTTTGCAAATTTCTATATATAAACAATATGCATGACTGTCCAATAATCCAAAATATGCATGACAGTTGATCATTTCGTCTGTTCTTAATCTGTTAAAATTAATGTAAATGTGTAAATCATTTCCAGTTGAATTTGCGCCGCAGTGCATATATATCGGATCCAATAAAGTCAAACCAAAAGGAAATATTCAATTCACAACAAAAGAAATCCGAATGGTTCTACAAGACTCGACCACCAAATCGATCGAAAGCATTCAAATACCTATTAATTTCGTCGTCAAATGCATCTATCACATGGAAATCAAAATAATATTAATGATTTACGTTCGTCCAACTTATGGCCAAATGGTTTGCGAACGAATGCACATAAAACCAGCCACACATTGTATGTAAACCGAGAAAAAGAAAACAGAAGAAATTTTTTGATGTAAAAAAAAATAATCAAATCAATTCTTCTTTTAGCCGAAAATCCGTATAACAATGTGCTTATTATGGAAACTGAATCATCTGATGCTGTTTGTAAAGCAATCAAAGAACTATTTTATTTTTGCGATGAGATTTCACATGATGAGATTGAAAAGATGACAAATAAGATAAAATCGCGCAAACGTAAAATAAGTGATCGTGACCCGGACAATTGTCTTCAATATCCACCAACTGGTAGTGGACGACTTTCAATATATGTCAATGACTATGCATCTTTGGCATGCGATGAATATTTGAATGACAATATTGTCAACTATTACATTCGATATTTAACGTGTGAAGTTTTGACCGATGAACAGAAAAAAGTCACACACATTTTTGATTCATTTTTTTATCAAGTGCTAACGAACACACCGTCCACCGATCGGAAGAATTCGAAAAAAGAAAAACTTGCACGCCTTGACAGATGGACCAAAAATATAAACATCTTTGATATGGATTTTATCGTCGTGCCAATTAATCAGAGTAAACATTGGTATTTGGCAATTATATGCTTTGCCGGACTCGGGGAAGCAAATGCAAAATCGACTGTCAAATATGGTAAACGTCGAAAGACGTCCAATGGTGGCACTGAAAGCGATACGGATGAATCATCAACAGAAATCGTCAAAAAGTATGTATTTACAAAAGCTTTTCGTTAATATTTCGGTCAGGATAAAAAAAAATTGAATCATCTTTTGCTCACGCTTTCTGAAAGAACGACTTTTATGCAACAAAAATGAAAGTCATAAGTATATCAGTATTTTTTTAGTCGTTCACGTCGTTCTTGAGAGCAAGTGGTGAGGTGTAAAGTTTGTGAAATTTTGAAAAAACTTTCTATTTCGGATTTTCAGGCCATGCATTTTGATATTTGACTCATTATCGGGTGGACGATACAAGGAGACCACAGTACTTCGCGAGTTCCTGAATTTAGAATATAAGAAGAAGGTCAATAGTGATGGCACATTTAAATTTGATTCTATCAATATACCTGGTCACGTCGTTAAAGTTCCACGTCAAGAAAATACATCGGATTGTGGACTTTTCATGTTACATTACATTGAACAATTTTTCACGGTTTGTTTCAAATTATTTTCGAAAGAAAATCAATGCATATTCTATGAATGTGAAAGTTGTTTAAATACAGAAATGTATTATTACATATAAAGTGTGTTGCAATTAAAAGAAATCAAATAGTGAAATTACTTCATCCACAAATAATTCATTTAAAAACCAATTTTTATTAAATTCTTTGAATGCGTTTCGTTTCTTTACAGACTTCTGCAATCAAGAAATTCGAGTTTCCAATAAAAAATTTGGAAAATTGGTTTGAACCTTCAGCGGCAGCACGAAAGCGTCGCGATATTGCTGATCTCATTAAACGCCATATGAGTGACGATATTGAAAACAGTTTTTCGATGATTAACTTACCGGACATTCAATTGCCCTCATAAGATGATAATCCAATCCCATCACATACTTTTGATCATCGATTTATTTTATACTAATATTAAACTATTTATTATTAAGTGATTTTTTCTTCTTCAAATTTTACTTTGATTGAAGCGGTGTGATAAACGGAATAAAATTGAACAACTTGTTTTTTCTATAAATTATTTTGAGAAAAGAATGTGTCTTATTTCATTTGTTTTATGTGCAGGAGAAAACAGCGCAAGGAATTCCCATGATTGAGCAACGAAAAAAGTTGAAATTGGATAATTTTAAATGACCTAAAAATATTGTGCTTGAATATGTTTCTTCCTTTATATTTCTCTATCTCTCTGTTACTAACGACCTAAAGACAATGAGTAAATCAAAAACGGAAGCTAAGCACAGTGACATTGGCGAAAAAAAGGACAACAACGATTTTTAAGGTCTTAGAGATTATATCAGTGCTCATGCAGCCGTAACGATGGCTACAATATTCCCACAGTCAATTTATAATTGATGCAACCAAACCGACACCACATTTTTCCTTCACATCTCTCTCTCTCTCCCTCTCTCTCTCTCTCTCTCTCTCTCTCTCTCTCTCTCTTTTGTAGTGCTGTGCAGTTGAATTCTTGTATTCTTTGTTTTTATTCGCTTACAGTTTGTTTTCCTTGCCGCAAAAAAATCATATATTCAAAGTATATTATACATTGGTTTTTTTTCAGCTCCTTGAAAATTGAGCATTTCAAGTATTTCAAGTGCGCAAATTATACGAAGTATTTTGTAATTTTGTTGCTGCTGCTGTGCGTGTGCATGTTGTGAATAACACAAAAAGAGTTGGTAAAGTGGTAAAAACGAAGGATTGATTCTCACACAAATGCCGCGGAAGGTATACGTATGAAAAAGAACCAAAGAAGAGGAAATTACGGACAGTTGCTTTGCGTTGTGTTCATCGTCAATTATTGAATGCGCTTCTTCCGTTGCGTGGTGTGTATGTATTCCGTTCTGAGTTCGTGCAAGGACAGCGATTAAACGTAGCTGTTGATGATGGTGAGATTAAGCAAGTTGAAAATGTGTATCGTCTGATTTTAAAAAGATTATCGCATTTAATAGAGTCTCAACTTTCCCATCAATTCCTTAACTGAAGTCGCTTGTGTTTTTTTTTATTACATAATAATTTGAGTTCATTTTCGTTAAAATTATCCGACCAAAACGCAACGAGTGCAGATGTTGGCATCAAAAATTGGATTTTACCGAAACGTTTTTTTTTTTTTCTTTTCTTCTGTGGCTTTGACATTGATACATTGAATTCGAATAAGTCACAAATACACGCATGTAACGATCGTTCAAATGTACAAAAAAAAATGTTTTCAAAAATGATGACGGATTTGCGGTTTGTGTGCGAAGTTGCAGTTGTGCAACATCAACCCCATCTCATCATAAAACTGCACTTTTCTATTGTTTGCACCGGGCGTTTAATCAAGCTTATACACAAGCCACTGTAACCGTCGCTTTTTTTCGTGCATGCGCTACTCGAACTTTGTTGAATGGAAACACGAACAAAAAAAAAGAAGGAGATTGATTTTCAAAGAGTTTGCATGCCACGACATAACATTAAATTTCATTCATAAGTGAAACATAATTGTACCGATACTATTATTAATTTTGGTGTTTATGTCATATTTTTGATGGATGGAAATATATTTCTGTCGTCTCGGTCGTCCCTAATATTCCGATTAAGACTGGTCGAATTGCAAGACATTGGCATTCAATGTTCATTAAATTCATATTGCATGTCTATGGATTCTGATTGATCACCGTCATGCATATCACAAGACAAACCGAGAATGAAGAGAGAGAGAGAGAAAAGAACATATCAAGCCATCATCAATAAAGGTCTTAATTACAAACCGCATTCACCACGATCGTTTTTTTAAAAGTCATTATTCTACGTGCAATTGCATTGTGTACGTGTTTTGCTACAATTTCATTTATTCTCTCGTTCATTTGGGCCGCAACGGGTTTTTTGTGTCTCCTTTGTTCGATTTTGTTCTTGGAATAGTTGCCATTTTTGTGAATACATAAAACAAAATGTTGTAAGTATTTGAATGTCTGTTGATCTCTGCGATAGGAGTCTAGTCTAGTTGATAATTACCATACATTCATTTGTATTTTTTTTTAAGTCCATGGCTCTAATCTTTTTAAAAATTATCTCTGTAAGCGTCTTTTGTACGATTGAAGTAAAGCAGAAAAACTCATAACAGATAACAAAGAAATGTAGCATATCATTGAATCTTTCTACACTGTATTCATAATTTGAAATGAAAAATCTCTTCAGAGTTTGATGATTTGATAAAAATTATTTAAAAAACAATTTAATTTAATTTATAAAAGTAATTTATTTCATTCGTTTCGTAATGAATGTACAACGTTATTTCAATAAATCTTGACGATTTAAAGTTTGAATATTTCAAAAAGAAAGGTATGACATTATAATACAAATCTTAACTTTTGGTGGTGCCACGAACACATTTAGTTAGAAATACAGCGAACAAGTCATCGATATACTGGCACAAAAAGCAACATCGCAATCACAATCACAATCACAATCTGCAAAACAATTAAATACAAATTGATTTTATTCCGAAATGAATTGAAATTTTCATATTTTCTTTTATCGTAATAGTTATGCCCCGTAAAAAGGGGCCGCACGTCATTCTACCTTTAGAACTTCCATGGTGACCATTATCACCATCGACCTTAATCACTGAAATATTCAATAATAATCACATTTAAAAAATGATTCGTTTGCAAAAAAAAAAAAAATCAAAATTGAAGATGGTTACATTGCACCACGGGCTGTGTCGCAGAAGGCTGAACTTGAACCGGCGGTTGCAACATTGCGCTTTTCGTTGTTTCTTCGTATGATGGCACAAGCTGTGGCACAAATCCATATTCTCTATTCAATTCCATTTTGGCGCACTTCTGAAAGAAACGAAGTTTCATTCTTATTTTTTTCTTTTAAATCCAAATAACATCACAAAGTTAGTAGACAATGAGCATAGCTCATTTCTGAAAACACTTAATTAGTGATAATAACTGATTTCTTTGATTAAAGTAAAATATGAGCATATAATACGCTTTTTGCATGAAAATTATTACTTACCGTATTTTATTTTATTTGTTTGTGCACAAAAAATCGACGCTTTCAAAAAAACTATTGACTTCTTACTGAGTATTTTTAAAATTTCGCGATGCAAAAACTACTCGTATTTTCGATATAATAATAAAAGACTAATCACCCAAATTGTAATGAATTTTTGGAGAAATGACAAGACATATTCTATGCATAATGTACTATGCATAACATAATATGTCTTTATTTATGCCTACAGTATGTCATTTTGCACTAAAAAAGCATTACGGGCAGGCATAAATAGCTTACACTTGGCTTATTGGCGCTTGTTTTCAGATTTAGACGAAAAGTAGTTTATCTTATTTTTTACGGAGATTTGAAATGAATGTATAACGTCATTAAACAACCAAGGTGTTGGCTGAATATTCCAGGAAAAAATTAATCAACATGATTCATGAAAAAACCCGATCTTTTAACGAGTTTATGATAAGTACTTGATCCAAAGCCTGCAAAACAATTAAATATTAGTTGAATTTATTCTGAATTGAATTGAGTTTTTATATTTTTTTTACCAAAATAAACCCTTTTCACAATAATACATAAAAATCAAAATATTTTTTCTTTAAATATATAACGAATATATTTGATCTAAATAAAAGATATTGGTCATCGAATACAATCGAATTTTAGTTAGACGCAATTGAATGTCTGAAAGAATACATATATTATAATGGCATGAAAAAATATTATATATTTCATAGTGTGATAGTTATGTGAGTTGTTGCGATGAAAAATGGTTGATTCTCCACTCTATGTATTTCGGATGGATATCCAAATACCGTAGATTATATGTGCAGTTGCGTTAAATATCCAGATATTCTAAAATATCTCGGATGGATATCCATCCGAAATACATAGACTGGTTATATGGGTATTGAAAAAATCTACTCGTATTTTTTCGTCGTAGTAATCAAATATCATTCATTAAAATAAAAAATATTGGGCATATTTGAAATGAATGTACTTTTTACTACGTCATTTCGACTAATCTAGACGATTTAAAGTTTTAAAATTTCTAAATCAACGACATGACGAATCTCAATTTCAAAACAATCATCCGGACATTTTCGCATTGATAGCACTTTTTTTGTCATTTATCAAAAAAATGGCACAGATATTGTAGTTCGATATTGAATGAAATGGACAATAAACTATTTCATGGGCTTGAACATTCAATGTAAAGAAGAATTATTTCAAAATGTAAAGTGAAGAAATGAGAAGAGCATCGTGTCTTTTTGTTCATTTCTGTGAGTCACACAAGAGTTAACAAATGAAAGTGCGCCTATCAATTGAGCCAAAAACTTTTGTACGTATCAATTTCAATGATTAAAATGTGTGAAAACAACTGGAAGTATGTCATTCACCGAATCATACAAAATGGGGTTGACAAATATTGTCGATCTTTTTAAAATTAATGATATAACGAACGATTTTAACGACATGATAATGGTACTGTTTCGAACGATCTTCGAAAATCAGAGACGAAAAAAAACACTGTGAAGAGAAAATCATTACGATGCCGTAAAAAAGAGAGTTTATTGAAGTGTCGAAAATGAAAATAGCGAATGACAAAACAGTCAGTCATGTCGTTTTTACAACGATCAAAAAATGTAATTTTTCATATGATTTTATTGCCCATTTTTTCGAAACAATATTATATTCGGTTAAGTTTATGTGACATGTCGAGACATATTTTGAGTATCCGAGTTTCTGGATCGCAACACTGTTACACATCGATGGTTATTCAATCTCTCTCTATCTCTCTCTCGTTCTCTTTTGATAAGTGCGTGCGTTGTAACACCAGTGTTTTTGGCCCCGAACAATGTGTGCAAATGCGATTCAATAGGACCATTTTTCCAATATAATTGAATTGTTTGCTGAACAAACGTCGAATACGGTGAATAAGATCATACAACCGAAATGAACAACAGCATCAAAACTGCTGGTTATATGAGGCACGCATGTACTGAGTATGTGAGAGACTGTGTATGTTGTTAAGTGTTAAAAGGTGCATTACCAATATTTGAAGATGAAAATGAGCAATAACAAAGAAACTAAAAATTGCGACAATATTTTATGATTTTATTGCACATCGTATTTTCCCTTTTCATTATATCGAACGACAAACGACGCATACACACACATACCATTCACTTTGATTCGATGGATGCATTATTCAGACAATATGTTTGTTCCAGTATGTTGTTTGATGTCACTGATGCGATCCAATTTTACCCTTCATTAGCTTGCCCTTATCTTTGCAGTGCACATCAAAATTGTCTCTCTTTATTCCGTCTCGACCGTATTCGTCTACTAATGCATCGAAAACTAAGAATCGTGTCTCAGCTTTGCAACTCCTGTTCGCATCACCATTAATAACGAAGTTGATTTTTGATTATTATCGAGAGCCAAGAAGTCGATTAATGAAATTCAATTAAGAGAAAATTTGACAGGCCCAACAGACTTTGATTGATTTGATTTATGATTTTTTTTTTCTTCACAGAAATTCTAAACACATTCTTCTTTTCGATGCAAATCAATAGAGAGAAAATATTTGTCGAATCGAATCGAATCGAACTCATTTGAATATATTCAGAGACGAAAACAAAATGTTTGTTGTTAAATTATATTCAACGGTAATTGATTTATTATCGAATTGCACAGCCGACGCCCATCACTACGGAAATCTCTGATGTTTTTAAATGATATGCAAGAAATTGCAACAAAATGAGATGCAAATACATGTACATCGAAAGAGAGTGCATTGGAGTACAAAAAAAGGCGAGAAAGGTCGGGTAACAAATTTCCAATCTAACGCTTCATTAGGCAAAAGTCGAAAGAAAAAAAAAATTCGCGGTATGTGATGGGAATAGAAACAAAATGTGCAAGTCAGCATTGCGCGATTGTGAGAAAGAGTGAATAAGTGAAAATGAAGAATCGCCATCGAATTTGTCACATTAATGGGCACAAATGTGAATGCTGTTTTGCATATGCACATCGATTCATTTGCATATTAAAATATGAAGAAGAATAAAAATGTTCCTAACGGGATTGAATCAAATGGAAATTGACAAATCGCATCGGCATGCATTCCGTTAGAGGTAGAAACAATGGAAAAATTCAAAATATTTTATGTAATCCTTTTGTTATACCCGATGGTGTCGAGAAAAGATAAATTGATTCTTTTGCGATATCGTTACGATTCGAAATCATTGTGGCAAGAACGAATTTTTTTTTATTGAAATATGCATACAAACGGACGGCGTATTCCCTTTTATTCACTTTTGTGTGTATGTGTGTGTGTATCGGGTATGAATGCCGAGCGAATGGTCCAACGGTTTAATATGCATGCACATGGATCAAATAAAATTATACATAACGGTGCATCATTCGTAATCCCAAAATGCAAAATGGTTAAAAACAAAGAGGAATGCAAGAGACTGTCATTAATACAATGACCGAATTCAATTGTCGAGAGGCTACTACAAAACAACACCTCTTAAATAAATATAACCAGTTTGGTTTTATGACAAGAACATCTTTGTCTCTTGGCTCGATATTGGACATGCCCCATATTGACATATACAGTAGTAAAAGAAAAAGAGCAAAAAAAACCATTTATCATTTGTATGCAGTCTCCTGAACGGAAAGCAAAGGAGAGCGACGTGGTATGACAAATTCGGATACCGGAACTAAAGCCCATCGAAATGATCACCATCATTCGACACAAGATCACTACATAAACGTTAAAAACGATATCATTTTTCATACTAAATGGTCAACGGTGCAACGTATAATATTCCACATTCATTATTTTATTGCGGTGCAATTCAAATGCATCGAAGCAACAATTTCATTTTCCACTTCAATCCCGCTTCGTACAATATGCTAATCAAATGAATGCAATTTGATATTTAATGCTCACAATATATTTTTTCTTCTTCATCTCTTTTGTTCATCATTTTGCCTCTTTCTCATCCGTTTGTTTGAGCAAAGCTGTCGATGCGACACCATTAAATCCTCACAATCCTCTGTTTACTCGTCATTTTCTCGACGTTAATTTGAGACGGAAAAATCGAAAATCCATGAGAATTTTTTTTTTCGTTACAATTTCGATTAAATTTGACGAAAAAAAAATATGATGAAAAAAGACATGCATCTATTCAATGCTATTCGATGGATGCGTTAAAAGAAGGGTAATCACATTTTAATGTACTGACCGGATGAGCGATATTTCGATAGTATTTTGTAAGCGTGGAAAGGAGGATCGAATGAGAAAAAAACCTACTCGTGGCGGATGCTTAAAACGATATACAGATAGAAACGACGTAGAATAACGGAAAAAATTGAACCCGAAAAAATGACGAGATTGTGTGTAACCCAATACTATTTCGAAAAAGAGAGCACAAGATTTAATTAAATTCACATCCTTTTCGATGGTAAATTACAAGAAAAAAAAACGTTCTGATGGAAAAATAACAACAACTAACCAACGACCAAATGTAACTCTAAACCACTGCATGCCAAAACGTTTCCATGTATCGAAAAAAAATTCTAATCTGATATTCACCTCTCTCTATTTACGTTAAATATAATCAACAGCTGCTATTGTTCAAAGACACAATAAAAAAAACAACAACGTCGCATAACATTTCGACAAACAGTGTCCAAAATTAAATCATTTTTCTTCGTTCATCCAATGTTTCGAGATTTTTGAAGCGTGTGTTTCAAATATACAAAAGATTAGTCATGTTTTGCATTTATCTCTTGATTCATTCATATTTCGACTGGATTTTCTGTCCATAAATGTCATTTGTTCGAACTCGGACCGGCACCAACTCGTCATAATCGAGAAAACAAGTTTTAAAATCACCTTTTCCTGCATTCATTTATCTGTCTTTACCATTCTCCCTCTTCCTTTCTCTCCATCTCTCTCTTTCACTCTCTCTCTCTCTCTCATTCCAAAGGATCTCTTGCACTCTCTCTCCCATTCTCCCATAAGCAAAAAAGGGATAAATTTGATTTTTTGTTGTTGTTGATGGAACCGAACCGAGTAAAAAAAGAAAGAAAGTCTTCGTGTAGATGACATGTTGAAATGCAACAAAACGAAATGGCCCGATGGTGAAAACGCAAGCCCTAAATTATCGTACACTGCAATAAATTAACTTCGAGAGGCATTCCCATTTAAAAAGTCTTTTGTTTCGTAACAGTAGTTTTGACTTTTCTCTTGTGCAATGGAATTAGTGTTGTTATTTGCTGTTACAGCCTCTTCACTCATCACAAACGGACGGTCTGTGCTTTGCCTGCAACACGAATTCATTTGAAATATTTGAAAAATGATCAAAAGTGCAACGAGAGAAAATAAAATGAAATCATTCTAACCCTTGAAACTTATTAATGTTCAAAATGATCCTAATATTCCGTTACAAAATACACACATTCACTGTGATAAACAAAAAAAATTGTTTGTTTTGTTACCTTTTGTGACGTTTTCATGACAATCTTTGTTTTGAGATACGCGTTGAAAGTCCGAATTCTATTCGTTTCACCTTTAGAATTTTACTCTCGTTTTAAAATCTTTGAAAATTATTCATTTTTCATTTTTTGTTATTACTTGAGAAATGTGTATATGAGGGTACATAGTCCAGCAAATGGAAGGATTAAAGTGAGATTGAAAAAAAAAACAAGATTCTCGTTTAATTGATAGCAAAATTGAAGCATTCAAAATACAATTTTTGATACAATTATAAGTTTCTTCAAAAAATTATTATTTTGAACATGTTTTTATTCCATGAAATAGACATAATAAAAACTCTATTTATTTTTTTGTTGAATGTTTGTGATATTATGGAAAGTTTCAATCAAAACTAATATCAGATTCAGTTTTCTCGTGAATTCTTTGAGTTAAAGATTTGTAATAAATGCATGTTGTGGATCACAGTGCGGAAAAGTTCATCTTACGGATGTAAGACATTTTATTTTATTATTTATTTATTATACATTCATATTATAAACTTATGCAAACTTATGGATTCTTAATATTTTGGATTGGAAAAACAAAGACGAAAAGTACAAAAATGTTTTAATTTAAATACAAAAACACTTAAACACTTGGCATTTCTTTACTATTCGCTGAGATCAGTTGAAATATGGATTCGTTCAAATGTCATGAATTTTTGTGAAATCTTGACCAGTAGTGCTAAAAATGGACAACAGTCTACTCTAACATTCAAAATACATTTAACGTTTGGGCTCAACATTCTCGGGAAATGTTTTTTTTTTCACTAAATCCACATCATACATTTGTTGCTTGCGAGCGACAATGAACGAGATCTAAAATACTTGAAAGTCGCTCTGAAGCGACAAAGTCTACTACGTTATTTTCTATACTGACGTCACGGATAAAATTTGCTGCATATTGTTGACGAGTAGTGACAGAATATATACACACAGATACAAGCGAAAGAGCAACAAATTTGTTCCGAACAGCAAGTAATATAGTAAGTAATACATGTTTGCAGTATCTGATCGAATTTATGATTTTGTTGGCTTTTCTCAGTTGTTCCTGCAATTTTATTCTCCGTTGAGCTCTCTTAAGCTATTCTCCGTTTTCCTTTGCGAATGAAGTTGTTCACATTTTTTCAATAAAATTTTGAAATATTTATTAACAAAAAAGGATCTATGAGTGACTCATTGCCCCAATCCCACAAAGCGAATGTACCACCTGAGTGACTTATAAGACATACTTCCACTGGCCATAAGAGTTTTGAAAAAAATAATCTCAAACTACAATAATATTTTAACTTTTTCCGTTTTTTATCTCGAAAATAAATAAATAACGATAAAAAAACAATGGAAAAGTATTGTTAAGTATTATTCCTCAAAGCCTTGTCGTGTGATTAATTTGAAAATTAAAAATAATCGAAACTAAATTTCTGATTTGAATAAATATTTTTTAATTATATTTTAAAATACACCTAATATATAAAATTAGAATTAGTTATTTTTAAAGTGCAAAGTTAATTTAAATCAAACATGTTACTAATAATAAAAAACGAAATCTCATCCCAATTCCAGAGCCGCGATCCAGTTAAGGACAAAGAAGCCCAAGAATGGATTGAAAGCATCCTTGAATGGAAATTCCCAGCTGAACAAGCATATGAAGAAGTCCTCAAGTACGGTGTTGTTTGCTGGAAATTGATCAACAAAATCAAACCAGGAACAGTTCTAAAAATCAACGAAACTGGTACCACAACCGAATTGATGGAAAATGTCCAAAACTTCCGAGAATCACTGAAAGAATACGGTCTTCCAAACAATGATGTCTTCCAGACAGTCGATCTCTTCGAAAAGAAGGGAATTCAAAAGTTACAAACACATTCTTTGCTCTTGGTCGTGCTGTATGGAATGATGCTAGCTGGACTGGACCAAAATTGGGACCAAAACCACACGACCAAAACATAAGAGATTTCACCGAAGAACAATTGCGTGCTGGTCAAAGCGTCATCGGTCTTCCAGCTGGTCAAAACCAAGGTTCATCCACTGTCAATTGATAATTTTCTTCAGTTGTTTTTGATACATTTTTTGTTTTCTTTTTTTGTAATACATGTGCAGGTCAAGACATCGTCCCTAAACGCAAAATTCTACTCGGATAATAAGCAAATCAATTATCAATACCATCAACAGTAACTGATAAATAATAGTCAAGCTGTGTATTAAACAATCCCATTGCAACATTTTCACAATTTTCTTTCAAATAACTACGTTCGTATATATATTCAATATTATAATAATATGACTTTAATAATAAATTATCAAACGCTGGTGAAGTAAATGGTTTTTAAAGTAAAGTGAAAATGTTGTATTGCTGAGTTTTTTGATGGTTTTTGTTTTTATTGTTTTTATTTTTTGTACAAAGCAAGATTTACGCATTTTCAGCTGAAAAATACACATTTAAATCACACACACACACACACACACCACAAAATAGTGTTAATGCTACATATAACATTAAAGTATATTTGGCAACTTTTATCATTTGTGATATTTCACTAATCGCAAATCTTATGAACTATATTTACAGAATTCATTGACTGTCATTCTCTTATTGTAAATCAGGGTTTATTTTAAGAAATTATTAGAACTGAAAAACGAGGATATATTCAATTTTTTCGAGGTCATATTTAATTTTTTTCGAGGACATTTTAATGGGTTTTTTTCATTGTACATTTGATGTGTAATTTTTTGAATATTAGATTTAACTTAGAATTAGAATGAAAATGTTGCTTTTTCTTTTGTTTTTTCCCTTGTTTCATTGTCTTCGTCGTCTTCAGCTTCAATTGATTCAAAAATATGCTTGAATTAAGGTTTTTTGGCGGTTGTTTTCGATGCTGCTGAAACATTTGAATGACGTCGATTTACATCAGTGATCCATTTTAGTACAACTGGACGCAGATCCCATTTTCCAAGCGACGGAGAATTAAAATGAATGTATAAATAGTTATTTTCTGTAGATAATATCATATTCATTCTTTTATGAGTCTTCCAGATATGGTTTGCGCTAATAGCGCGTTCACAGTCAGCCGAATGTGGTGTGCAAGCTAAAATTCTAGCAATAACTGTAGAAATTTCAACAAAATACACTACACGTCACCTTTTCATATTTTTTTCTTGCTGACTTTGCTGTCCATGAGTGTGTCATAAACACAAAACACTCGAACAAAATTTTGCATCGCAGGCATAAAATTGATAATCAATGAAAAATGATTCGAATAAGCATGGGATTTACAGAAGCAGACTAAACATCAACTTTATGGCTGCAATAGACAATTTTGTATCAATGTTTCGTGTTCCCGCGGGATGTTTAGTCTGATATGTTTTTTGCATTTAAAGCATATTCATGAAGAATGGTCCCAAGCAAAGTCCAAAAAATTTTTTTCAAGGTTTTGGAAAACTATAAACATTTTATATATTTTGTAATTCGAATTGTCCTCGTTTTTTCAAAGATTTTGATAATTTTCGAAAATTTACAACTGCGGAAATTGAAATTTACAACTGCAGAAATTGAAATTTACAACTGCAGAAAAAGATACTAACTGCAGTTTAAAATAGTCTCTGTTGTAAACGATAATAACAATTAGATTAAGTGATAGCCGAAATAAAACGAAAATATTGGTTTTTTGGATTTTCAGAAAACGGATTTGACGTAAGTGTGGGTTAGCATATCCCACGGAAATAATCAAGAAAGTCTCAATTTTCTGAATTTGAGTTTTAAATATACACCACCATAATTTTTATACCACGAGGTCGATTCAAGTGGTTATTATTGCATTAGATATCGGTATTTAAAAAAAACTAGACGCACTGAGTTGAAACTGAGCATGGCTAGTAATCAGTGGACACACAGTCCTATTGTGCTAAACGTGTAGCTGCTCTGGTCGTTATTAAGAATTTAAATTTGTGTAAAAGCATTAAATATATATCTTTTTGCTGAATCTTAGGCTGAACCTCTTTTGAAAACTTCCCGACCATTTATTCGTAAGTGTTAAATGCTTTGCAATATTCGTCACGTTGTTCGATAAGTGTTCGCATTGATTAACAATGAATGTGAATATTGATGAGATTGTTACTGTCTCTTCAATTACAAAAGACGACGATATGCTATCGAATTTGAATGCAACCAATGGTAACGAATTCAAGTATTTTTATTTTTTGTGGTGCATGCGATTGCATCAATGCAATGTCGGGTTGGCACCGATCATTTTGTGCTATAATTTATGACGCACGCACCTAGAGAGGGAGAGAGAGAGAGAAATAAAGAGAGCTTGTTGAATGGGGGCAATTGGAATCGAAGAAAGGGATGAATGGTAAAGTTTATTAAAAATATTTGCGACAACAACTCGATGAGAGAATCATAAATAAAGAGTAAATGTTTATCGTTTTGTATACACACGGTTGTCATACCTAAACGAGTTTAAACATTTGGCTATGCTCATTTTCGCATTGTCATATGCCAATATCTTAAATTGTTTTGTTCGTTTCATCGCAAATAGATTGTGTTATGCATAAAGTCTCAATTCGTATGTTAAACACGTTGCTGCAAGAGAATTCACAATGCAAACGTAGGGCAATGTTCGGTATATTTTTTCATTGGCTGCTTAAATACATTTAAATTTATGCCGCGTCGATTATGTGATGAATCAATTTTCGATCGACATTTATAATGCGACGAAAGATAGTGAACCGTATTTCCAGTTGCAACAAAAGGGTTCACATGGAGAGTTGGTCGTTTTTCAAATTTTCTAAAACATTTACCGTTTTAAATAAAAACCTTTATTATATGCAGCGCATTTTGCAGCTTGTGTACAGAAAAATTGCATCTGATTAGTGTATATATCAAAGATATCATATTGAATGAGAAGTGTTCACGCATCATTTGGTGGTAATTTTCACACAAAATCATCATTGAAATAACGTTGATGGCAGTTTGAAATGTTTTTGAAAATGAAAATTATTCAAATCATAAATTTGAGAACATTATTGCAATCTTACAAAATGTACACCGAATATGTGACCGACAAAGGTGAAATTGAGGTAAAGGAAACGGATGAGCATTAAAAGATTCAATGAAAAATTCATTTCAATTTGTTAATTCGAACCGTAAAGTGTCTTTGGTACATCAAATAAATGCTTTAACTATTGAAATAAGCGATAATCCTTGTCTGATACACTGAAGAATGCAACGAATGCACTATTGTGCATTTGAAATTGTAATCGGCCGATTCTATCTCTGAGCACAACCGAACCGAACGTTTTAATTTGATTTTCTTTTGCGGCTGTCAATGTTGATTAGAAACAGAATGCCGACACATTGATTCAATGATGGCATCTTTGCATTTAATGCAACAGAAATGAGCAGAGGAAAAGGGGTGAGCGACGAAAACAATACAATTATCAACCACCAGATTTTCTCGATAACAACCAGATTCGTTGATCAACAATAAAAGCAACAGAAGCAATAAAATACAATACAATCAAATACAAAGAGTGCAAACAGCATGGTTTAGATCAAAATTGAAAATAAATATTTTGCTTTCATGCATGTCGCAACCGAAAGTGCATACGGGCACTCTTACTCGATCTACCAAAGGAATTTTGAGAATCGCTCTCTCTCTCTCTCTCTCTCTCTCTCGTTCTCATTCGCGGTATGCTTCGATTTAAAAAAAGAGAATTTTTCGAGTGTACTTTTAATTGAAGTGAAAATCTGTCAGAACAAATCATCGTACATGCTTGCAACAAACAAAAAAAAGCAGAAAAAAGAACTGTTACATTTCCCGAAGTTGAGAGATTATCGTATTCTTTTTTGATAAGTGAAACGAAATACAGAAAAAAATCCTCATAAATGAATTTATATGATAGAGCAAAAAACACAACAGCAACGACTACGTAACGAGAAGGGTTAGTGAATTGCATTGTATGCAAAGCGCGTAACGTGAACTAGATTTTTATGACTCCATTCTAACGGTTCTTTTCAGCAACATCTTAAATGTCATGGAAATATGAGATGATCTATCACAATGCATTGTGTTAATCATCTCTCTCTCTCTATCTCTATGTTTCGTTCCCTATTCTCTTCCTTTTCTCGCGTATTCTCCATAAAACTGCATATTCGCTCGCCACGGACGCACCCATTAAAATTCGTCCACAATAAACTGTAATATAGTAAAAATGAGTTCGGTTTTTTTTTGTTTCAACTGAAACCATCATATTTCAACAACATGGAAATCTGGCTGAGAAACTAGAAACAAGCATATTCCGCGAATAAAACCGAATCAAGCGTAAATAATTGGAAAATATTGAACCATATCATCCCGTATGCAGTACGTCTTTTTTTTCGGGAAGGATTTTAAGAGATTATAAAATAATAAAAAATAATAATATTCGAAACATTGTTCATTTTCCTGGTCCGCACAACAGGCGATAATAAAAACCAGAGAATTTATGCAATTAACGTGACATTCGGTCTCATTTTGCACATTGCCAGAGGCAAAACTGATTCGTTAGCGTGAACTCAATGACCCAATTCGATATTTGACGAGAAAAAATCAGCTCGAAAAATCTCTGCAGAACGTCGACATTTCGTTCGATTCGAATGGCAGTGTGCATATTTAAGAAGCTGCACAGGGGTTCGCCAAAAAAGTATCAAATGAATTCATGCTAAATGAAGAAGAAACTTTTCGACACCGAACGAACAGAAGAAATAGGCAAACCAGAAAAAATTCGTTGATTCATATCTTTTGATTCGTTTAACAATTTTTTTTCAGCTCTTCTCCACTCTCCGCTCTTTGGTGCAGATATAATCAATAAAATGCAATTTAACATCATTTTTATTGACTGTAAATAATTTGACTGTTTCTTTTTTTTAAACGCACAATGCATTTGAACGCAGCAAATACAAACATAAGGAAACAAACAGAGAGAAGACATGCATACAAAAAAATGCACAAAAATATGGCAATAAAATAAATAAATAAACAGAGGCAAAATGAAAGAAACAACAATAATGTGTAACACATACGTTCCCTCGACTCATTTTTTTTGCGCAAAACATAATAAAGAGAGAGATTTTTTTGGCAAAAATGCTACATTTTGTGTTTTTTTTCTTGACACGTTCCTCGCAAATCAACTTTCATTTTGCTTGCCACTCATTATTATTGAAGATCAGATCTTTTCCTCTTTGCCAATTCAATTTGATGGAAATTCACAGTGATCAACAACTCTTCGACTCAATCAGTGCTCAATAATTGAAGCTGAAGAAATGAAGATGATTTGGCATTTTAGCAAAACAAGATTTTTATCGTAATGTTGGTTTAAGTAGGATTTTGATTGGGCTTTTCAAATCAACTTTTGTCTTTTTTTTTTATTTTAAACCTGTTATTATAGAAAATGTTGATTTGATTTTCGATAATTTTAAAATATAAAACCGATTTAAAAAAGGAATTAATGCCCGATAATTGAACTTAAATGCAATGCCACACTCGCAAATATATAACGAATCGAATACGAATGTTTTACTTTTTGTGCAAAGGACTTAGTTGTTTAATTGGCTGCAATTTTGAAAGATCAGTCCATTAATTCGATCTAGAAATGAATCGAAATCTTCCACATTTATAGATTGTCCTTTAAAAAATTGCTCGACTGCTCCTGGCTGTTACAAGTAAAAACGTCCACATGTGGCATGAACGCGTAACAATTGGTATTCAATACCTATTCACGTTTACTCTCTGAAAAATGCATTTTTTTAATTCGTTGATCTCCGAATAATGGTAATTCCAATGGGTTCAACTAAAAAAAAACTCCAAAATGCGTTCTGTTCAAAACTGTCCAAATACCCATCAAAATTACAACAATTTCAAGCTAAATAAGAAGAGTCGTTTTTTTCACAACTGCAAATGCAAAAAAAGAGAAATGTTCTGAATTGAAAATACCGAGAAAAAAGATAAAAAAATGGAATACAATGAATATAAATTAAGTTCCATTTTACTGGGAAATGTTCATCAAAATCAAGTTTATTTAAAGTTCAAAAACCATTGAATAACTAAATGGCATAAGATAAATTGTGAATTGATGCAGTGTAAAACTGCAAACGGTCCATATGTCATATCGTGCGCAAACGGCTCGGCGCTAAAACCTAACGGTTTCATTCGACCCAAAAAGGCCAACCGTATACGATCAACTTCATATACCTTTGCAAAATACAATAGACAATCGAAATGTGCATCCCAGTTTATTTATTGACCATTTATAATTTTTTCCATCTGTGTATGCTGGATATTTTTTATTCTTTCTGTGTGGAACGTGTGTTGTAGCGGCAGCAGTAAAAAAAAAATTCTGAATAAAAGGACCAAAAATAGTCAATTTGATTGTGAAAATTAAATGGCATCATGATTGAGTCTTGTTTGCACTGTTGGGTGCATATGATACGGTAGCATATTCACTGCATGCATCGCCAAGATGCAGCGGAATTGTGTTTCTCGCTCCGGTTTCATCGATGTTCATTCTATTTTGCATTGTTCCTGTTGGCAAAACCCGATGTGACCAAACGAACCGTACCAAATCAAATCAGTACAATTTTTTTTCCTCCATTCATTCTTCATCGTCGTCATAATTTTTGCTTCATCTCTCTCTCTCTCTCTCTCTCTCTCTCTCTAATACCTTCTCCGTTTCATTTATAGTGAAGCTCATCAAATATGACGGAAACAACACTGAAATTATGGAATCGTCACGATATTTGCATCAAAACAAAACACACACAAAAATATATGACAAAAGAGATCATTTTTGAATGGATGATATGTTAAGTACCAAAAGAAGAAGAAGACTGACTGTCCCTCCAAAACTAAAGACGAGATGAAACATTATCTTTGACCGATTTAAGTAATTTTGGTAATAGTCAAAAGTTGTTTTGTTCCTTTTTGAAATCGGCACCGTTGCCGGTCATCAAAGGTCACTTCGAAGAGGTGCTTTTATAGCTAACGGTTTCCGACGAGTTCAAGTATATTTTCCTCGAGAAAAAAAAACGTAACTATGACATTTCGAATGTAAAGAAGAGAAACGAGAATGTGAGAGAAAGAGAGAGAGAGAGAGAGAGAGAGAATCGGAGAGAAAACCGGGGAGAAAAAAACCAAATTTTGAAGATGACAATCATCACTGACAATAAAGTTAAATGAAAATAATTGAAAAGTGTGAAGCGATTTGGGTATTGATTCCCTCATTTCGAAAAGTGGATATTTTATCGGTCATCGTTGTCAGCCTCGAATGTTTCGAGTGCATTCAAATAGCAATGAAAATGATCAATGAACTTCACTCAAACCAAATACCCTTCGAATTCATCATCTTCGATCGATCCCAGTGTTCACTTTCAATTTACTGGAAGTTATTATTCTATGTTCTATTATTATGCATTTGTCCATTATAATAACAATAAAAATTGGAAACGATTCTCGTTTGCAAACCACTCAACTTCAACAGTGAGTCAATTGATTTCAAGAATTTCCAATAAAAACAAATACGATCGTCGCTGACGTTTGTTTGTCATTCTGAGGTGTTTATAATTGTTGGTTGCGTTTTCAACTATCTTTCAAGTTCCATCACCGTCGAGTGCAAAACATTTGCGACCAAAGTTGAAGAGAGAAAGGCAAAAATGAAGAAAAAAAATAGACAAGGAGGAAGAGACGACCGAGGAATTTCGGATGGAATGTTTGACGATAATGCGGAAATTTGTGCACAATAAAATAAAAGGCGCTCAGTCATACAAGAAATTACAGTGCGACGAAGAGAAAACAAACGGAAGGCGACGGAGGGAAACAGAGGAAGAAAGGAGAGCGAGAATTGGCACAGAAAGAAAGACTAAATGACAAGAGACTCCTATCGATTTACTAAATAGGTAAAAGTTGGCGTGTAGTTTTATTTTCTCCTTCTTGTCTTGTTGTTCTCTTCGAGTGGTGAACACAATGCAAACAGTCTTAACATACGGACTACATCTATGGGGAAAATGTTAAGCAAATATTTGGTGCTTGTGCCATTAATAAGCGATTATCATCGCCTTGCACTATTATCCAGTTGAGTGCGTGTCGTGTTGTATCATTTGTTATGGCATTGTATACCAATGACAACTGATCACATCTTCTTTTTCTACTTTAGTTTCATACGCATTGTTGTGGCGACTTTTCACTCAATTTTCACTTTTTTTCTCTCTTCTTGTCCAATGTTTTGGACAGACAATTGGCAAAATGGTTAATTGGACGGTGAAAGATGAAAATGACCACACATATTCCAGGGTGTATGTTGTTAACTATATTTCAATGAAGTTCCGACACTTCTTCGGTCCATATTCTATTGTATTTGGCGCATCGATTAGTTAGGCTGTTTTTCGGGTATTCGATGTTCGGTTCAGTTCAAAAACTGCATGCAATTGTTTGGATCAAAAAAAAAGAAAAAAAAATCCAAACGTTTTTCCAATTATCGACACGACAACATGAACATATATTCAAACTGAATTTCAATTCTTATCTGCTTTGGATTAACATTATTAGAATATTTTTCACAGTTATGTATCTAACATGCATTCGCGAGTTCTTTCATTACGTTCGAGATATTTCTAATCCTTTTAACCGTATCTTCTAACCGCTTCTTTTTCGTCGTCTTTTGCATGCTTTTAACAACAATTTTTATTACTTTAAATTTTATGAACTGGGGGCAAATATTATGTTTTTTTTGTTATTGTCGTCGTGTCGAAACGGCGCCTCGTTAACGGCGTGAGAAGAAGCGAAGAAACAGTTTATTTTGAGCAACACAGCGAAATACAATAAAAATATGCCTAGCCATAAAAATGTAATGAAATCACATGGAAATTGCGTTTGTACCAGCAGCCAAACACCATTCCATTCGATCGACATTCATTCACACTATTTCGTCATTTTTATGATGCCATATTTTTATGCGTTTTCAAAATGAAAACAATCCGGGCTGAAATGTCGTAAAAATCATTTTTATTATTGCCACTATCACAAATGCACTGCAGCACCACTGCAACGCACATCCAATGCAGTTCGCGTTTCGCTTTGATTTATGCATTGTTGCATTTGTTGTCAGTCAAAAACGGCATTCAGTCACTGGTTTCTTTTTTTTTCTCTTTCTCTCACTATTTCTGTCGTATATGATGTGGATGAAACATAAAAATATCAATTGAAAGACGAAAGAGGAGATAGAAATTATGTGTAAATTTGATTTTATTACATTTTATTCAATGTGGCTTTTTTTCGAAATTTTGTTTGTTGTTCTCTTCAGTCCAATGAAATATAACGGTATTGTATTGAATGCCATAAGGGCTGTACTGTTTCGGCTGCAACGGCACAACAACATCGGCTACTACTGTTCATTTTATTATGAAACAATACACGAAACGAACAAAGACAATTCGAATGTTTGGTTGGTACTTCAACGGTTACTTTTGGTCCGAAACTGTCGTTCACCGTGCAACGATTTTGTGTGACATTCAAAAAATGTGCCAACAACGGAAATGATTCTATCGGAAAATCGATCGTTTGGTAATCCTTTGAATTTGGTCCATATTTTGATCGATATACTTTGAGCTTGGGTTTGTTCAGTGCCAATTGAATGAATTGCGATTGAATTGGCAAAACGTAATAAATTTCATAAATTTTGATCGGTTTCGAGCTGTTGCATTCGTTGTTTAGTGAATTTCAAAACAATTGATATGAGCGCAAAGTTATTGAACAAAAACATCGATTTCGGAAATATGACATTGTTTTGTTGGCTTAACGCACACGTTCAATGGCAATCGACATATTGAGACAAACATCAATTACAACGCGCTTTGATAGAGCACGCACAAATGCATTGCAAACAATACCAATAACAATATAGATACACATAAAGCACAATGACCTCTTAATTTTTTTTGGGCCCAGCTGGTAAAACGAGAAACGTAATTCGAATTTTTGTTGCTCGTTGTATGTTCATCAGTATCCAGCATTGAATCCGATTGAATCCATTTGTAATTTTTCGGGTCCGGATCTCTTTTGTTCTCTCTCTCTCTTTCAGTGCCTCTCTCTCTGCTTCGCATCAAACGGCCAATGCCTAATGGTATATACCACGCACATGCATTTACGATACAACTGCACCACCTTCGAAAAAACTGATCGAATTGAAAACAATACGTCCCAATTCCAATTCGATGTTGTGCACTGTCAATCATCCCATAGGGGCTGATGAACATGCAATAACTGTCGAAATACATCATTTTCGCTGCACGCAGCACATTTTATTTAGTATTCATTTCCACATTTTTGTGTCGTGTAAGAGAAATAAAGAAAATATTTCGTGATCACAACGTGGCATTTTTTTTTGTTTTGTTTTGTTTATAATGAACAAATTTTTCGTTTTGTTCGTCAAAAAAATTGACTTTAGATTCTACGTTCTCACTGACATTCTCTCCCTATAATTCGAATCGATGATTTTCAATATCGATAGTTTTAACCTCGTTGCAAATGATCGGCGTTCACTGACATTTCTTGAGACGTTTTTCTGACTGAAACGTAGAATTAAATGTTTAAGAAAAAAATCATTTTCCCTTTTCTTAGTTGTTTTTATTCCTTTTTTTCCCTTTTGTTTCGCAATTTGCAGGAAGGTCGTTGATTTTTGTGGAAAAAAAGTCGATTTCAATAGAAAAAAAATAGAATGACGGTAGACATTAAGTAATTGCAAGGAATTTGTAGGGCTGTGCCCAGAATTAAATCCCATACCGACGAGTAACCACAAGTAAATAATTATTTTTATTATTAAACTAAAAAGCATAATACTGTTCTAAAGACTGCTTATTAGACGAAAACATTCTTTTGCTATTAAAAAGTCGTTTTTTTTGTTGGAATAAAGACGCTGTAAATGTCGGATAAGATGATTAATACTGAGTAATGTTCACATTATTCGTTCGGTCACTCAAAACAGAAGAAAAAAAATTGAGTAAAACATCAAGTAAATCGCATTTGTTTGATGCTGACGCAAGTGAATGATTATTTGGAATGTTGTGCAAAGTCGGAAAAAAGTGGTCAGATTACAAGAGAATCAAGATGTTTTGCTTATGTGATCGTCATTGTTGTTGTACTTAAACAATGGTTTTGATTGTTTCTTTGACATCAAACCGATTGTAAACATCGCACTTATCGAAAGAGAGAGAGGCTTTGTTTGTGTGTTCACCGTAAGAAAACCCAGCCACTCACGAAAGTGAAAATGAACAACAAATATTCTAATTTATTTAAATCGGAGTAAACATTGTTGGCGCGCTTGGTGTCGGTAGCAGAAAAAAAGGATATAATATACATACATGCACAATGGTAACGAATGAAGCGAGAGAGTGTAAAAGAAAGTATACATGCGCCGAATCAATTTAAATTCAGTGTAAATTGTGTTCGGCAAGGATTTGGAATTTGTTAAAATAATTTATGCTTGCGCGGCATCTTTTACAAAATGCCATTTATAATGTGTTTCATTCGCGTAGTATTTTGGGTAGCAGCAAAATAAAAAAAAGAGAGAACACAGAGATAAAACAACAACAAGAGCAAGAAGATAGAGAGTAAAAAAAGAGAAAGCAATCGTTGTCACTGAATGAAAACACTCGATTGTTATGTTGTGTGTGCATCACTCAGAATAACACCCTTTGTGCGCATGCGATTTTAACTAAACACAATGGAAAAACGTTTACATTGTAAAAAGAGAGGAATGACAAAATACTAGGCACAGGCAAAAAAGGTCATCGCTTTTCAATTCAAATAACTAACGGGAAGAAACATTGTATTGCATTCGGTTGTTACATAACTCTTTTGAATTCACATTTTCGAATTGGGTCGTGATATTGATTCGAATCGACGCGTTCACACTTTTCAAGTCGCTCTTTTTTCCACATCGCTCTTCCACCACGTATGAGTGTCAACATTTGCATATTTTTTTAAGTGTCATTTTTCTTCATTGCCATTGCATGCAAACAAAAGAACCGGCTGAGTTGAATATGGAACTCAAGGCACAGATTCGATTCGTTTTTTTTTGTCCTTCTATTTTATTTCATTATTACATTTGTTCTCTGTCTCAATTGAACCTCTTTCGCTTTCTCTGCTTCTTTCTTTTTTTATTAAATATTCCATCTATATTTCATTTGAAGAATGGAAATGTTTTGACGTTTTTATTAAATTACTTCATTTGCATGGGTTTCATTCACTCGTCTTCAATTCGTGCATACGCGTACCTCTTGTATGAAAAAAAAAAGTCTCATCGATAGGAGAGGAAGAAAAAAAGTTGTCATTTCATGAGTGGTGATGCGTAACGCGATTTTCGTTTTTTTTTTCCATTCCTTCGATGCAACTCACAAGGGATTGCCGAAACGGTTAGTACATAGATACACACGTACAAACTAGAATATTTAATTTCACATAAGACGACAAAATGTGCATTCAAAAAATTGTGTAATCCAAATCGATCCTCAAACCAATTCACACTCTACACACTCTATGAAGTAATAATTACATTCGCCTTTTTTCACAATGCTTTTTTTTTGTTCGAATAATTCCATTTGAAAAGTAAACAAACAATCCCGGCATTAAAATCAAATTCAATGAAGAAAAAAGTCACCGTTGTAATTAAAGAATAACATTTCTTAATTACTTAATAAGCATTTTCACATTTGAATGGATCCAGTTCTGATCCTCTCTTTCTCCCTAACTTTCTGTCGCGTTTGCTTTTTTTTGAAAAGAGCAAAAAAAAGGATTTTGCTTTTGTTAAGATTCAATATAAGCCAACCAAAAAGGAGGATACTTTGGAACCGTTAAGAACTAAACGTCTTCTTTGAATCAAATTGTGTGTTAATGGTTTTTACACAATCCAATCTCAATCTAATAGATAAAACTGTTCAGATCGCATTAAGTCAGCGAAAATAATATCTGTTAAGCATTTTCACGAAAATTTAGTTAACGTGAAAGAATTCAAACAAGAATTTGTATATGATTCTAAAGACAGCTTGATTGCTCAGTTTGTAACTCTTATGATGTCCTCTCGAAGAAACCTAATCTTTCGATCTTGCAAAGCTACTACCAACAAACTACCATATTTCTGTATATTTTCATGAATTTTCAATCGCAGTTCTTCCGTTTTTCTTCGTTTTTATATAATTCTGTGTTAAAATAAGAAAAAATCGTTTCGGATTAAGTATTTGACGATATTTCAAACGATTTCTTGGAAAATATGAAAGTCAAGCGTGTTTTTTTTTATATATTTAAGAAAGATGTTGATTTTGTAAGAAGTGGAAAAACCGGTGGGCAACACTTTTTTAAACAACATTTTTCAAAGCGACATCTCGGCTGTAACGAACTAACGCACTAATACACATTAGGACACTGACTCCGGTTCTTTGTGTATGCATGCATTGCAAAATTTGCACAAGCCGCTATGATTGTTAACTGAGTGCAGAATTTGCAAAACATACGGATACATAGAATCCTGCCTAGGTGGCGTTAGTTAGTTTGCCACGTCGCCATGTCCACTCCCGTGCTGAAGAAAGAGTTAAAACAATTGGCGAAACTGTTGACATTTTTTCTTTTTCTCTTCAATATATGTTTTGAAATGTTCGTAGATGATACGTTACGTATCATACGTAAATGAAAAAAAAAATTAATTGAATTTTTGCAAAGGGCGAGCGCAATTTGGACAGATAACGCTGACTACAATGTAAATCAAACGTATATCTGTTTCTCCTTCTTCTTCAATTCCTTCCCCTCGCTATACTTTTGCATTGTAGTAATCTTGTTTTACACAGATGGCGTTTTTCTGTAAGATATGTGACGTCACAATACAATCATATTGACTGCGCTTATCTCTCGAATTTTTGTCTCAATTTTATTTAATTGGAATTTGGGGTATATATCAGAGACTATTTTAAGCTGCAGTTAGTATCTTTTTCTGCAGTTCTAAATTGCAAAATGCAGTTGGGCACAACTACACTTTTCCGACATCCTCTTTAAATCGATTTTTTTGAGAAATTTCATTTTTTTAAGTTATGAAAATGATGGGAAACGATGAATTGGGGTTGGGGAAAGCTGATTTAAGGATCAAAAATATTGGACCTGTTCGGGATATGAAAAAAATCAGCCCTTGTAAAAGGTCAATTTTTGGGGACAAAATGGATATTATCAAGTGGTATCACGTCCAGATTTCAAAATTAACTATATAGATCAATAGTAAATGAGGAAAAAATAATTTGGTGAAAAGGGGGGTTGCCCCCCTTGGGTATTAGAGGGGGGGGGGGAGTAACCAACTTGTCCAAAACCTCATTGGATCAAAAAGTGATGTATGGCAAATTTGTTCAGAATGACGAGAGAAATTTTTTAGGGTAGCTGCCCTCCCCCTCTCCTCATCCCCTACGAGGTCTGGGATCTTTACCCCTTAATTTTTAATGTTTTCGATCAGAAACTTAAAAATTCAGATTAAACCTCTCTTAGGTGCTATGATGCATGGGTACAGTTGAAAAATCAAAGGGGGGTTAATTTTGAACATGCCAGCGCTAACGCGCTGGCGCGTTATGTATTCATTGATGACGCGCGCGCTGACGAATGTATTCAATACACACATTTTCATCAATAAATGCATAACGCGCCACCCACTCAAATTCCGACTCAAAAAGAAAGAAAATCGACTTTACAGTATCGACCCCCTAGGGGATGGGGGGAGGGGAGGTCAGCTACCCTAAAAAATTTCTCTCGTCATTCTGAACAACTTTGCCATACATCACTTTTTGATCCAATGAGGTTTTGGACAAGTTGGGTACTCCCCCCCACTAATACCCAAGGGGGGCAACCCCCTTTTCACTAAATTATTTCCCCACTCCCAATATATCGTTCCCCATCATTTTCATAATTTGACAAAATACCATTTATAAAAAAAATCGATTTAAAGAGGATGTCGTAAAGTGTAGTTTAGCCAAATAATGTTTACCTTTATCTTCAGGTCAGTTGAAAATGTCCCTCAAGACACTTGACAATTCAAAACCCGTTCCCCACCAATAAAACGTTGTATTTTTATTGTATCCCGATGGATATTTGTCCTGAGTTGATCCAACGCAATGATAGATCTAGCAAGTTATCTCTGTTAAATATTGTTTGAAAATGATGATGTTTACAGTGTTATCAAAGATTGTTATCAAGAGAATAATTTGCATTTTTGAACAGTTTAATTTTCTATCTTAAAATTTCACTGTCACTTCTTATTATTCGCAATAAGTTATAATATTTTCTAGCAAATTGCAAGACCAACCAACTTTTGTTTCATTTATTGACAGTTTTAACGATTCCCTTCGTTTTTATATAATCATATCGCCACATAAAAAAATCATTTCAAAAAGAACCATTTCTTGGAAAATGGAAATGTCGAAAGCGTATTTAAATCTGTTTTTTTATATTCATTTGAATTGCAGGAGAATCTTAATTTTATTCTATTTTGACACCAGCAAGTACTCACTCTGTTCGCTTGCTTGTAGTTGTTAACCCATACAAATCATATTTTAAGAAGAAGCTGATTTTCTTCCTCTTTGAAGATATTTTAACATAATGTCGACCTCGAAAACGTTGGTAAACCATGTTATAACATCTTTTACCAGGATGACCGACCTCGATAACCATGTTTACCGGCTAAACCTTATTTAAAATGGTAAAAAATGAGTTAAATATCGGTGTTAAGTCGTGATAAAACACTCCGGACCAAAACCTTTCCAACGGATAGGATGAGTAGTTCAGCCGCCAACCCGAAACATACAAACAAAGTTTCGATTAAGAACATCTTATTCATGTCTCTTAAAAGTTGAAACTAGAAATGGATGCCTGGTTGAGATCAGAGTAAATAATAAGACTCCAAAGTTATAACTAAAGCAAGCCTTTTTCTATTCGAATGTCAAGTATTAGTCGTTGTTTTGTAATATTTTGTTTTCCTTTTGTTCATTCCGCGGTACAATTGTTCATGCAGCGCTACCTTAAAATTGAGTGCAACTTATTACGACCGTGGAGAATAAATTGCTTTCAAGAAAAAATATTATGCAAATGCGTTGATCTACAAAAAAAAGGTGCAACACATTTACACGGATTTAAATGAAATAAATGATTTTAAAATGAACAGCGCGAATGGTTTCAGATATTTTTTTGTCGTATCGTGACGGATCATTAGCATGAATGGATCATTTATAAAAATGTGTCATTGCTGCCGTGAAACGCCTTTCATTCGAATCGAATGCAAAACAATGCACGCAAATACATCACTTTTGCATTCAATGCTTGTGAATGCATGTTTTTCAATATTTCAAACACAAAAAAGAAATTGTTTTCAAACAAAAAAACATAAAATGGTTCCAAAGAAATTGTAGAAAATAAATAAAATAAAATAAAATAAAATAAAAGAAGAGGTGGATGGTCGATGGATGGCTGAAGCAGTGCGCTAAGCGGATAATAAAAAGATTTGTATGCAAGTCACACTTGTAATATAGAGAAATGGTAGAACGATAAACAAAAAGGGAGAAAAATAAAACATGAATCCAAGACGAACGAAGTGACAACGACTTTAAAAAGCTGTTGAATTCTTAGATAAAAGGCTACTAGGCTTTAGAAATATATATCCAACAATAATGCAACAATATATCGTTGAAGTAATGCGTTCGACTAAAATCGTCTGTCTCGAACGTATGAAAAGAAGATGATTTAAAAGAAAAATGCATAAAAAGATCATGAAATGCTCGTAGATTATAGGATTGCCAAGTGCATTTAGTGTATTTTGCTCTTCTTCTTTTTCATCGTCGTCTTTTTTTATCTGAAACTGCTACAGGTCATGCACATCATAAGCTCGAGTTTCTCTCTCTTCTTCTCATCATCAGCATTAAAAATATATAAAATATCAAAACGGCGACGATGACGACCGTGTACGATGTACAACATCGAGAGAGGACACGCCAAGTAATAACAGAAAATAATAAACAAAAACGAAATAAAAGGAAGAGAAAAAAAGCATCAAGAGAAAGAATAACGAAGTGAATTACAGTACAGTAAATCGAAACAAGACTCCCAAAGCACATCTTCTTTTGTTGTTATTTTCAGCGATCGTCGTCTTCATCGTTGTCAGTTAGGTAAAGTGAAGACGCGATAAGAATGGAATGACTCTGGTCCAGTCAGTGCATTAAAATAGGGAAACATATTACATAAAACTATTTTGTGTTGTGCGTGCGCGCGCACATGCGAGTGCCGGTCGCTAAAATACGATCTGCGTGTAACACAGTAAACGCTGTTAAGCCACTAAGCCGAAATGTTCAACACAACAAAAAAAGAAGCGATCATATTATGTGGAGATGAGAAGGACATGGCACACGGATAATAATAATTGTTCAAACGCAAAATTTAAAAAAAATCGCGTGCCCTTTTTTTGTTCGCTCTTTTTGTTCCATTTTTCTTCTCTACACACACATATTCGGTCTGCCAACACATTAAATCTGATATTTTTTCCGTTTTTAATTTTCGTATGTTGATTTGTTTTGAACTCTTTTTTTCTTCGTTCGTACGTTTATTGTGAGAGAGCACATATTCAAGAGAGCATATTGCGCATACGCATCCTCCGATATGATGAACAAACGAATATAAATTTAAAAAAAATACACACATATATATACAGAAAGAGAGAAAAAACAAGCAACGGCGATGAGTATGACAAAACGAGTGGCCGTATTTTGTTATTCTGATTCGAGTTTGCCTGCAGCGAGTCTCGCGCACTCTTCATCGTATCTTTTATTCTTTCTACTTGCTTAATGAGTTTGTTGCAAATGAAAGAACGCTATGCGTTGCGTTTTTTTATTCGAAAAGAGATTATTCCCTGCTGTTGAGCCATTTACGCTCGCTTTCGTTCTCCCTTTTTTCTCGTTCACCTCGTCATTCATTCGATCGTTCTCATTTGCTCTATCTCTCATTGCGTTCGCTTCCCTTTATCTTCTTTTTGTATGCCCACGAGATATATATGTACATATTGTACAACGAATGCCGTGTCAATGCGAAACCAAAGGCAAGCAAACGTTACGAGACACAACCGAGTGTGCGTATCTAAAGTAGTGATAATTGCATTGGTGTGTGTGCGTTTGTGTATTTGTACACACTGCCTAAAGCTGAATGCGTTTCGAATCCGGGCAAATATCGAACGCAAACGGTTCAAAAAATTGCTTCGCTTCGTTTGTTTCGTGCAGGGCATGAAAGAGAGGAAAGAGAACAGTTGCACAATTCAACAAAGGGGCCCCTTTCAAAGTGCATCGAACACCTAAACAAGCGTATCTGTTGTATACGTTGAAAACGCAACCATAAACTATTTTTCTGTATGCACCCGTAAGGATTTTTATTTGAAAACGGGAACGTTTTGAGTGTTGACTTTTTTAGTTCAGGCGAAGTGCTCGTTGAATAAGGTTCATAATATCGAGTGCATACGATCTGTTTCAAGCCGACCATCTTCCAAGTGAAAAACATTTTCCTTTGCACCGGTGAATCCATACGGAACAACAAAAAAAACAACCATTCCATGGAATTCAACTGAATTAATTCATTTGGTTAATGTGAAACAGTGTTCGATTTTGAAACAAACAACATTCAAAACAATCGAAGTGAAATTTTCATTTTCAACGAATACCCTTTATTTACATTTTGAACTGAACTCTCCCGGCGAGTGCGTTTATTGAAAAACTCTAACGACGTAAAATAAAATGTGGAGTCGATCAAAGAAAAAAGAGTAAACAGTAAATGATGTGAAAAAAAATTCTTAAATCAACAAATTTTTTTATATATTCAATAGTTTCCATTCTTATTTTGTTTTGAATAACATAAACTGTAACATATAGCTATGTGAATTGTGATTGTGTTGGCTTAATTGTGTATTAGACAATCGATGGACGAAGAGAGACAATCGAAATAGAGATAGAGCAAATCAAATCACACAAGGAAGCACAAGAAACAACACACATTAATAATAAAAAAAAGTATACGGCATCAACGGACCGAAATCATTTAAGCGAAGAAAAAAGAAGAAAAAAATAAAAAATAACAACAACGATCTTTATGATAATATTTTCAAAGTTGTGTTACGACTCAAGTACAACCTCAAACAACTACACTCACGATCCCATCTGAATAATATTTGTGTATGCATCAGCAAGACAAACAAAGAGCGAAGAGAGAAACTGAAAGAATAAAAGATTGAGTGCCGAGAGGAAAACAACGGACGGTGTATCATCTCTTGGTGTTAGTGGTTTCTTATAAGTACAAAGAACGAAAAAAACACGTCAATATCAATTCATCCGACGTCATTATCACATCAGAGTGTTTTCAGTGTTCGGTGTTATTGTATCGAACGAAACCAAGTAGAACGACAGAATTCATCAACGGCACATCGAATGTGAGAAGATAGTTTTTGTATATCATCAGCATAAAAAAACGCATACCATCAACACACATCGCCCGTATATATATGTACGTATAATCGTTTAACGAAAGAGTAAATGTGTATCTGATTTTGATCGCTCTGCGGCACACACATTCACGACCGAGCGAGAAATTCAATACTCTCCGAAAACTCAAGAGAGTGAGAGAGCACACACAAAAAAAAACACACGCACACAGCACAATAACGCGAGAAAATACACAACGAAACGGGCTTGTATTTCAATACAAAACAGCGAACGAACAACAGCACGAAACACCAACTACGAATGAACAAAAAAAAAATTATAATAAAAAAACGAGGAATACACAATAATAAAAAGTTGTGTGGACTTATCGAACGGCAGACATTTTGTTTTTCATACGCGACGTCGTGTATTTAGCTAGTACATTTTGCCGTATAGAACGTGTGTTGTCATTGCGTATAAATATAAAAAAAATTAATCTCATTTTATTTTTCATTCTCCAAATTTTATTTATTACCTTTTTTTCGTTCAAATGTTTCACAATTGTGCTAAAAAAACATAGTCCAAACAAAGATTTTATCCGGCTAAAATCCAGTGTGTATACAGTATTCTCACAACGAGTAACATAAAAACAAAGGTGGAGAAAAAAAATAGATCGAAAACAATCTAACCCGTTCGGTATAATTGTGTATTGATCATATTCAAAGACTATGGTCGTTCGTGTGTTTTTGGGAAAATTGAAAAGAGAAGAAGAAACAATATTTTCAAAGGCCAAATTCATATTTGAATCCAAAAATTTCTAAAAAAGACAAGTTTTGTAAAATCTGAGGCGAAAAAAAAAATAGAAAGTCGTCCCAAATATAAGTGCAAAAATAAGACATTGTGTGTAAAGCCGTATAGTACGTACCTAACCAACCACAACTCATTCAAATTGGAACTACGTCGTACAATAGCTGCCGCACATTTTTTTGTTGTTTATTCACGATTATATTAGCGATAATCAATCAAAAAACTGCAATTTTAAAAGAAAAAAACTCTCGCTACAGCATAAAAAAACATCAAATAGAGCAAAAAAAGTAATGAACGACAAATAAATTTCAAGACAAAATAATAAACAAATCCGGAACCGAAAGACAAAAAAATTGTGTCATTGAATGTGTGTTAGCGGTCTCGTGTGTACTTTATAGTATTTTGCCGTCTTGTGTACATACAAAAGCGAAAGAATTCACAAAATTAAGAACGCAGCATTAAATAAATATTATTATTTCTTTTTATTGGCGAAAAAATTGGACATTGAAATTGTTTGGAATGCTCATATGCATATTTATATATACTTTTTTTTTGTTTGAACAGACTCGATCATTTATAACTCGATTGGAGTTTCATTGAGATAAAGAAAATAAAGACATTGTTTGACATCGGACGTTATATCTGAACTCCATCATTCATCAAAAATATATGCATCTCGATCGCATAACAAAATGAGTGTATCGATATTCAATACATATCGCTACGACAGCGATTTTAATGTGAAATTCACCGAAACCAAAATGCAAACCGCAGTACCACGGGCCAAGCTCGATCATGTTCGTCGTAACTTATTCGGGCCGGTCGATCGAAAAGAGTGCAGTCGGTAAGAAAATATTTTTCTTTTTTCAAATTCATTTTCATTTTATCTTGCGCGTAAACATGAAAAGAGTGTGAGAATTTCGTCTAAATGAATTTAGAAAACTCTCACTTGGGCACGGATGCAAGAGAACGAAACCAAATCGACAATCGATTGTTGAAATGATGTCGAACTTAGTATACAAACATCTCAAATTCAATTTAAATGTGTGCCATTTTTTTAGATTTGCCGAAGAAGAGCTGGCCAAACATCAAATGTCGGCTAGTCAAAAATGGGGCTTTGATTTTGTGCGCGGTTGTCCAATGGAAGATACAAAACTATTTTTATGGGAACGTGTACCACCGACAAACGAAATACCCGAAATGTATGCATTAAGCCGAGCCGCCCATATTCGTCCCATCGAACCGGATCGTACACCATCGAAGAAACGGCATCACATGCGTCGCGATTCATTTCTTGATTTGTATGATGAATTGGCCGATCAATCGAATCGTTATGTGAACACAAGTAAAAGCAATGTACTCGATTTATCGTTCGAAGACGTTGACGGTGGTCATACATCGGCATCGTCATGCGATGAAGATTCATTCGAAGAAGAGGACAATGTGTGCGACTTAAACTGGATGCCATCGACATCGAATATCTCAACCAGCCCATTGGAAACAAATAAAACTACCGAAATTTGTCATGCAACCGATAATATTACATTGGTGCCCGTGTCCAATCGTGGTGAGTTTTACAGTCAAATTTTCAAACATATTCGCAATCATAAACATTGTCCATATATTGATAACCACCATATTTTACATTCGAAATTTGACTCATCACACATGAAATATCGGCTCGTTTCATTTCAGTTGATCGTTCAACAGTTGCATCGCTTCCAAGTTGTGATACTAGCTGTAGTGATAAAACCACAAATAGCAATTGCAATAATGCGAGCAACTCGAGTGGTGCACGGATTTTGCGGAACAGCCCACGGATACGTGAGAAGCGACAACGCAAAATGACAGGTAAGCACTTCATTTTCGACAATACCTTGGCTCTGTTGGGCAATCAACACAAATGGAAGAAGGTTTAGTGAAGTTGAACGGAAACAATTGTTGATGTGAATACATTGATAAAATATTCTCACGTCCAATAAATTCTGTCAAATCATTCGTTACGAATTTCCAATTAATAATAATAAATAATAATCTAACAATGCGACAATGGCAATATAATTTTGTATCGATGAAATGAATGTGTGTTGTGGAGCGTGAATTGCCTGAGAAAATCGAGCAAAACCGACATATTCGATACTATATGATCATGGTACCGTGTAACGCACATGTATGCATACGACTAACCGTCACTTAAATCAGTTGTCGAGTGGCAAGCGACAGCCAAAAGACAATGGGGAGGAAAGAAAAGAAAAGTAATGCACCGAGATATATTGTCCGTTGTGCTTATTAAAATTAAAATTGTTTTTTCAACGCTTTCATGTTTAAAACGCAAATACATTTCTCACACAACAACAAAAATTATGTTAAACAACCGTAAAATAGTGTTTCCTTTTAATTTCTCAATACCTTCTTACAATATGCCAGAAAATCCATAAAGTTTTGTAACGTTCTGACGCAAAGAAATAGAATTATGAACAAATAAAAATTATCCCATAAATTATGACGACTCCTACAAAAAATCGAAATATGGGCGCACGGGCTGAACGAAGCCACTTACAACCGACGAAAATAACAACAAAAAAAAACAAGAAAATTTCAAACAGCTGATGCATATATTCATATATGCACGGCAAGACAAGCAGCCAATCGTGGCTATAAATCTAAAAACCGGCAACAATATGCAGTACGCATGAATATGGAGATTGAGAGAAAAAAAAGGGTAAACGGTGTAATGGTTCACTAAATGCGGTGCATTCGCTCGATGCAATGAACATTTTATATGCGGAATTTCGGTCGTGAACGATGAACGAATGTGAACACAAAAATAAAACCATAACCAATATAAAATAAATGATCTTTATATCCGGAGAATCGGATCGTTATGCCATTTAACTATTTACTATATGCATTCATGATTTTTAACGGTTTTTCATCCATTCACCCCCACTTTTATATCTCTCTCTCTCTCTCTCTCTCTCTCTCTCTCTCTCTCTCTCTCTCCCCCGCTCAATTTTGATTGAATCTCTTATTTTTTCCGTTTCTTTCTATCTGCTCTCAATCACATATCCATCAAATTGAACACCGTGACCTTTTCAATCGTGATTTAATTTGACAATTTCAAAACGGAAGTTTGTTCTTCAATTTTTCCAACACAGAATTTCAAAACGCTTTCTCTTTCTCTGTTTCTCGTCTGTCTCTGTCTGTCTCTGGTCCAATGACGCACATTTAAATATGCCATTCAATTTACCAGAATTTCATCATTTCATTCATTTATCCAAAAAAAATCACTTAATTTTTGTTCTTCGTCGTAGTGACGAATATAAATATCAATGTGTAACATTATGTGTCTGACCCACCCTACTTTTTGTGCTCACATATTTTAAACTAATATGCAGCTAGAGAGCGAAGAAGATCATCTGTTTATGGTTTTATGAATGGAAAGCACCATGAATGATGTGAATAAATAGAGAGAGAGAGTGAATGAGAGTGGCGCATGCTCAAAACTACAGCTGAAGATCGGCATTTGCTTATCTAAATTTAGCGGTGTAAATGTACAAAAACATTTGCTATAACAAGATTGTATGCGCCCAAATAGAAAGCGTTGTAAATTAAAAATGTATGCATTTTCCGTGGAACGTGTTTGCGTTGCATATGGTTTCAGTTGGTTTTTATGTTTAAATCCCGAAAAAAAATCGCATGTGTCGCACAATCGTATATATCTCATTGGCAAATGCTCTTTGCAACAGATATTCGAATCCGAGGGGAGATATTCATTCATACATATTCATTGCTAGGCCATAAATATACAAATAAAACACGGCCAAACAAGATATTGAAAATAGCACACGTGTGTGTCTATAGACAACCATTAAAATGAAAGACGGAAGAAAGAGAGAGAGTGAAAAAATAAAGTATATTTGTGTTTGCCTATTCGATCTCTCGACCTCATCGCATTTCGGATGCATTTCGTGTGCGTTTGTTTTACGTTACAAACGAAAATCCATAATTAATCAAGGTCTTTCACTCAACGAAAAAAAAAATCCATTAAATTCCAGTTTCACGTTTCTCCATGTAAAAAATTTCATCTGTTGCCATTTGTTTCGTTCGTTTCAATCCATAGTTTCACACTTTGAATCACTCTATTTGAACAACGGATCAAGACATACACATTTTTTAAATGACCAAAGAGAGAAAACACACGGATTAATACGGAAATTATTAAAAAATACATAAACGAAAGACAGAGACAACAAATACCGATATTAAAGAAGAACTGAATATTTTCGGTTTTTTTTCGTTGGTTTGAGGGTGGCTATTTACCTTGAACGCATTAGCATAATTTCATGTTTTTTTTTTCGTCGCTGATGCGTTTTGAATAAATTTGATTAAAATGAAACAACAAATGGACAAACGGCGACCTAGCCAATTCGGTAAGCGACAACCGGTAACCGGCAACAGCAGCCGTTTGCATGATTTGTTACGCATGCTGCCTCAAAGTGTGCACTATGCATACCATCGAACACATGGGCATTCGGCTAAATCGCATAAATTATCATTTCATTTTCATTTCAAAACGCGCGCACATACCTTTATCAGAAGGAAACATTTGGAATCGAAAACGGTTAAAAAAAAATTTGTAACATTCCTATAGAAAGAGTTTCTTTTTTATCAGAAAAAAAAGACTACATTCTTTTTAGAAACTTTCTTTTATCAGAGAACTTCATTCACATTTTTTTCTTTACCGGAAATGTTAAAAAATTCGTTAGACATTTTTTGTTAGTGAAATTCATTTGATTCGTTCTAATTTAAGTTTTTCAACTGTGATCGGTAAACTGTGGTTCGTCGAGAATACGAATTAAAAAAAAATTGGTGCTAATGAATTCGATCTAAATGGCTAAGACAATATTTAAATTTGGCTTGTCATTTTAAACACATATGTTTGTTTTTTTCTTCTGATTCGAATCGAGAAAAAAGCCCACATGTGGCCATTTAAAGGCGCGTCTGGTCAAATTGGCCAATATTTGTTTCGAATGATTATCACATTACCGAACATAATGCCAAAAACCATTGAAATGTATAGCGCGTCAGATGGTTTTTTTCCTGTTCGGACTCTAGTGGCGATACAATCTTTTCGAGGGCATTAAAAAAAAGGAATTTCAATTAGCAATACGGCACGAACCAAAAACCGAAATTTAAAAATTGGATCTAATCGTCTGATGATATGATGTGTGCCGACAACCGGTGCGCACACAACTCTGAAAACCAAACAGTTATGTTAATTTAATAAATATCATATATGCATGGGACATCTGTTCACTGATGATGGTCTTGCCGAACGAAAAAAGGACGAAAAGGAAATACAACCGAACAAAAAAAAAACAATGAATTCATCGCGGTAGATCACTATCACTGCAACTACGACGATCGGAATTTAAATGCTATATGCAGCATATGCTTATGAAGAGGCGATCAAATTATGTTGGCACATTTACATAGCCGATCAAAAGTCCTTCACAGCGCATCCGACGATAAATGTGTTAGAACCGATGAAATGAGAGGTACAGAGTGAGAGAAGGGAAAAACGGTTCAGACACAATATTGTCTATAAGAAAATTATTTAATCTTCAGTTAACCGCAAAATGACCAGAACATTATTGACCTTACGGCGGACATACGCGCACCATCTCCTTTCTTCCCTTTTTCTTTCATTTTCTTATTGTTCGTTCGTTCGTATGCGTGCATACATCATGCATTACCATGAAATTCAAACCGATCTTTTTTCTCGGTTTGTGTTTTTTGCTCGATGCATTTCTGTTCCGTCAAATTGAACACGTCATCGATTTTACGCAAAAAAAATTCCAGATCGTGAACTCTGATATAAGTGCCACACACTGTATTTCTTAATGACGGCAACTAGAGCCGAATCGAAAAAAAAATGTCTTGCATTTTTTTATGGTGCACGTTATTTTAAAGACCGATAAAATGTCTTTCATTAACAAAAAGTTTAAACGCAAAACGATATGGAATTGACTCTATGGCATTTTAAATGATCGCTATCGAACAGCTGCGCTCGATTTTTAGTGTGAAATTTCCAAATAGACATCGAACAAGAGAAAAAAATACTAATATCTTTTCCTTTAAAGACCTCCACGAAAGGCAAAAGAAAGAAACGAACAAAAGAAAAACATTTAATCGATGCCTAACAACTGTTTAAACCATCAAAATTGCAATCAATTTATTACAATATCATTTTTTTTTTTTTCAATTTCAGATTTTCTAAAAGAACGCAAGCGCTTGCAGCCAGCCCCGAAGAAAATCTCACCGAAAAAGGCACGACTTTCACCATCATCAAACAATGGCACGATATTATCACACTTCAGACAAACAATGCATTAAATCGTGGACAAGCGTTCTGTCAAATACGATGTGAAGACGACAGCAACTTGCTGGTCACGTCAATTGATTGAAAAAAAAATTAAACTAACAAACAAACAATATCAACAAACAAACGATTATATGCGTCAAATTATTATATAGATCTAAGCACATATTTAAACAATCACACATACACACAATTTAAATTAAGTGTCGCAATTTGAATTGAAATAGTCTTATTATCATATAATCATCCTTTTTTTTGCTTTTTTTCTTCTTCGAAATAGAGTAGGATAGACAACGTTTTGGCTTATCATTGTGTGTTGAACACTATATATATATAAAATTTTGATTTTTGTGAAGAAAAAAACATTTGAATCGAGTAGATACAGTTAGGCAGTAGTTTTGATAACAATTAGCCGCATGCTCCTCGCGTTAAACACCCAATCTTGTAAACTAACATTCAAATGGATCTTTTTTTTTTGTTAAAACAACTGTTTTAATTACATAAAGAGAGAGAAAGAGAAGGGTGTGCGCGAACATGGTTCGAATTCTACTGGAAATGTAGCTATATTTAAGGTCATTAAATGTACATGCTCACATCGGTCGTTTCAAAGCACAATTGATTTCGATACCTCGAATCTCAATTGATCTGAGAAAACTCCACAGTGTCAATTTTTATTATTTTACCCACATTAATTATAGCATTTATGCTTAAGTATCAAACAATCGAATTAATTTCTTTGTTGTCAATTTTGGTTAACATCACTTAAGTATACATCCTATAGAGACATTATTGATTTGGAACATCGACGACTATATTTCTATCGTACTTGGATAAAATAATTCAGAATGAAATTTACTTGTCAATGTTCCAAACACGATTTTAACTCATGGAAATGTCATTTCTTTTTATTAACTCGCTACGGTTATCGAGAAGAACAAAAAAAAATCATATTTGATGAGTTGATTGGAAGAAAAAAATTTAAACATAAAAAAATATTTGGTAATAAAATTTGAAATTGGCACTTTGAAGTTTTTCGAAAACGAAACCAAAACCGAATGGAAAAATGCGCAGAAAAAAAAGAATCAACAAAAATTACTGAAAAAATCCGACGAAGTAATGTGGTGTGTAATTATTCACAAATGCGAAACATGAATAATGTGAAAAATCTGCACGTACATTTCGTTTGGATTTTTTGATCTCATATTTTGTTCATTGCTTTTTAAACAAAGACGAAGAAGAAAAAAGAAAACAAATTAACACAAACGAAACATATTTTTTTGTTTAAGTAAATACCTTTTTCATAGATAAAATAATATCTAAAATAACAATAATATATAGACAAATAATAGACGCCATTCGTCATCTATTTAGTATGTAGAATTAATTCGAATAAAATAAATCAATTTTAAAGTATAGAATTTAATTGATTGTGATTTTCGTTAAATTAATACAAACGCCATTGCGTTTGTATGACGCGTTTTCATTGGCAATGCAAAACAAAATATAGGAAACAAAAAAAGCAATACACATTCGAATGAGTGGGGTATATAATTTTGAAAATGATGTGCAATATACCGAAATTCGATGTGTTGATATATCTCATTCCACTCCTTACGTATTATTTTAACGAAAATAACGAACGAATCTAACGAAGATTTTCTCTGTCGAAACAGACATTTCTTCGTTTTTATAAGATAACACCACTTGTTATTAAATGCGCAATAATCCATACTTTACTTTACTTCCGAAAACATGCAAGTTTTTTCTCATCATAAGATCCATAGAATGCAATTTTTGAAGATACATTTTTTTCAAATCAATAAATTACACATTCAATCGATTCATTATTTGAAACTTTGACATTTTCAGAAAACAGAATTAGAAATTAAAAAAAAAAAAAACAAATCTGAACTGAAACACTTTTTCCACTTCGATATTCTTGCTGAATTCAATGAAAAAATTGACCAAATATTTAAGTTGGATTTTAAAGACAATCAGCTCAGATTTATACCCAATTTTAGCTATAATTAACAATCTTTTTTTGCAACAATTTTTTTACATTCTCTGTTTATGGTTTCTTATTTATTTTGTAATTGTGTTTGTGCAAATGCATTTTTTTTGTCATTTTCTTCAACGCATATAAATCAATTAAGCATCCCAATGGAATAGATAATTTTATTATTAAATGCAACAAATAAATTTGATATCTGCACACAAAAAATTGTTTCACTGAAACAACCTATTTTTTTGTTAAATTACAGTATACAACCGAAGTCAGGTAATTTCTTGGGTAATTTATAATATTCAAATATTTATCGATGAAACCTGCCCACAAAAAAACCTTACAAAATTGAATCAAATATTACAAGCTTTATATTGATCGCGTGTAACGGTATGTTTTTATTGAACACAACCAATTTCTCTTTATTCAAATAAGAGCAAATACACAGTGTTGTTTAACAAAAAAACAAGGCAATTAAATTAGAATTTGCCGAAGAAATGTGCAGAGGGTGCAAGACAAAATTGGTCATTGTTTAAAACGAACACTTTTTTAATTCAAATTGAAAAAATAGAAAAAAAAATTAAAAAATTGAACAAAATAAAAATAAAAAAAAATAAATCCTTTCAAAATCAAAATATTTTTAACATTTTTTTAGCGAAAAGATTTCATATTGTATTAAAAGGAAATACGTCGAAAATTGTTTCGCTTTGAACAAGATCCTGCTCGAATGATTATGAAAATGTGTTGAGTTTCATGAAAAATATTTTCCGTACAAACATCTCATTTTTACCAGAGGCCAATATTTCCATATATTTAAATCGAGGATTTAAAATAATATTGTAACGAATGACTCTAATTGTAACAAACGATATCATAAACGTAATATACATTTTTTCTTCCGAAAAATGAATTAAAAATTATTGGTTTCTACAAACTGAACACAAACATTTGCTCGGCATAAAATTACAGGAAAGGCAACATTTTTGAATTTTTCTTAATTTTGAAAACCAAAAAGAATGTAATGAAAGGTCTTGATTCCAGTTGTTATTTTTGATTTTTGTTTAAAAGGGAAAGTAGAAACCAAACATTTTTTTTTTTTTAAATAAAGATTGTCTTTCAGAAAATCAAAAAGTGACTTATGAAAATAGACCATATTATAAATAAATGACTACCCGATAATGATAAATAAAATTTGTTTGTTGGATATTTCACATTAATAATATAATCCTGTATATAATAATTATATAGTCAAAAAATGAGATTTAACCATAAAAATCATAGGTGCATGGTGTGTTCATTAAAACAATATAATGTTTATCAACAAACATAACATATATTCTTAAAACTCCGTTTCTGGTCTGTTCTCGATCCAGTTTTTGATGGTTTCAATGCTGTTGACATTTTCAATGGCATTTTGTAAGTTTGAATAATCGGCAGCAACATCGTAGCCAGCCAAAAGTTTCCATAGATCAGAAATTCCAGCCAAATAGACATCAACCCAGGTCAACTTTAAATAAATAACAAATAAAATACAAAAATATTCGGAAAGTGAGAAAGTGATAAGTCAAGTATGAACATACCTTTCCAGCAACAAGATAACCGTTGTTTTCTTCGACCATCCCATCTAATTTTCCCAAATACAACGGAATCGTTTCGTTTTTAATGTCCTCCAATTTTTTGGCCTTAATTTCTTCATCGGTTTCTTGATAAACACCAACCAATTCTACAAATCAATAAGTATCGGCGTCATGAATTTATATCATTTTATTGTCCTGTCTTGTAATGGTACTCACTCAAACGGAATTCGTTCATTATATCGGCCACCATATCGATCTGTAGATTTTCCCAATCACTTTCGCCAGATAAGCCAACTTTCTTTCCAAGATATCGTAAAATCGAAACATGTTGATATACACGGCTTTCATCTATTTCAAGCACTGGCATTTGATGCAAAGGCATTGCTACAATGAAAATTGAAACGATAACAACGATGATTATTGATTTTTATCAAAAGAAAAAATGAATATTTTTAACTCAACTTGGCTTGTGCTCTGGCCATTCTTCTTTTGGAATGCGAACGTCCTCGTATTCGATTCCACCATAGGCCAATAAGAGACGAATTGGTTCACCCAAACCACGAAAATTGAAGTAATAGAATTTGTACGTTGGATTTTCTGATGGTTCCGACATAGCTGCTCACTGCGAAATTTAAACTGAGTGACCACAACAATGAAAACCATTTTAATTTAATATTCAAAAAATCGATAGCAATTAAATGGTATGGTGATTGCAATACACGGTGGGTGGAAAGTTTTCACATTGTTAATATTTCAATGTGTTATATTCATGCATGGATCGGAAAAAATGGAATTCATGTCTTTGAAACGATTTGCCTTTAACGACACATTTTTTGTAATCTTCTTTTTCATCATATGACGTGGTCATACAAAAAATATATTTTCCTCGAATCTTGTCTGTTTTCAAATAGAATTGGAAATTTTTCAGAATTGTTGCAATGGAGTGCTCAATTATAAAAATCGCGCAAACACAGCGAACTTGACCTTTCTAATTTTCAATTTTTCTGGAGCACATTTTTTTTTTAAAATAATGAAGACACCTTTTTTCCAACGTGCAGAGAAACAAAATTTGAAATTTCAATGACATTTTTTGTGCGGAACTTGAATCACGATTGAAGAAACCAAATCTGTTGATTTGTGCTTGCAATAAATTAAACTTTCTACACTACTGATTGACACGGTTTTTCAATGCGATTTCTGGTCAATACTCTTCCAAACAATACCAACCGATTTCGTGCACATAAAATTGTGAATCATGAATCATGATGATGTCATGAAGAAAAAAAATTGATGATAACATACCGGAGCAGTGATTCGATGAATTTGAAAAATAAATTTGTAAGTAAGTTATTTTTTTAAAGAAAAAACAATGGTGTGTTGTTTCAAAGGTCAAAATTTTTTTTTTATATTTTTAAAGAATATTTCTTTGCTTATTCAAGAAATGAAATTAGTCGAAAAAATTCTAGAAATGGCAAAAAATTGAAATCGATTTCTTAAACGAATAATTTAAAAAATTGAATATAATAGTTTTCAGCTTACCTTAGTTTTTGTAGAGAACGAAACGATTGATGTAAAACTTTCAAAGAGAGTTCTTTGACTAAATCACAATCAAGTGATTTATGTACAATTTGACTTATTATCCATTAAAAATGTCTCTTTGTATAAGTAGATGGAAAATCAATCCATTCAACGCATATATATGAGTCCTCACGAAATGATTCATTGTGGGAGATTTTTGTTTTGCTTTTTTTTTTTTCAATTTTTCGAAGGACATTAGTTGAACGTTCATTTCATGTATGACAACTCATATTATGTGTATCCAATAGAAATTTTTATCATTGTAATTCTAATTCAAGTATATTGACCTGTGAGCCTCGATTAACCTTGAGTATTTAATTTGAGAAAGATTTTAAATATGTAATTATGAAAATTCTTTAAAAGTAGGATATAATTGACTTGTTGTCAATAAAATTGTATTGATTTTCAACATGTAAATTTTACTTTCATTTCAATTACATTTATATATTCCAGGTTTATTTAACTAAAAACTATGTGAAAAAAACTTCATGTTGCAGTATTATTTGGAGAGAAATAAGAGCTAATTTTTCGTCGCAACGATACAAATGTAATTTGGTTGAGATATTGAAATACAATCTTCGATTAATATTTGTTAGAAGCAAATGCACGGACAATTCTAGTCAAATTCATTTTAATGAATTTATCTCAATGATTTACGTGGTATTTATTTAATTTTGCAAAATTTAAAAATGTTCAATTATCGGAGGGAACATATTCATTTGGGGTCCCTGAATTAGGAACAATATACTTACAATACAAAATTCTCATCGTCAAATAGTGTAATTTTTGATCGGCCAATAGGTTTTCATGATCGGCCATTCATTTTTAAGAATTTTAAAAGAAGTTTAAACTTTATAAAATTTGCAATCAAATGTGAATCAATCATGATATTTTAATTTAATGAATCTCCTCATGATTTCAATTTGAGCCGATGGAACAAACGTATTGATTTTACAAGGTTTGGGTCATTAAATTATACGGTGTACAAGTGTGTGTGTCAAAGTAATAAATATAAATAAAATATATCTTTATGTAATGAGCAAAATGCGACCGTATTACTTTACAAATTATTTTAATTTGGAAAAAGTGTAAAAGGCTGTTCAGTAATGTTCAGGTGTGGAAATATGTAAAATATATAACATGGAACGACTAACTCAATTTCAAAATCAAATTCAAGCTTTAGTAAATCATCTAGTAAGTCGCTAGTCGCATTTCGTTTCTCCCTGGGATTTTTTTGTCCATTGCCATAATTTAAAATTTTTGTGGATTTTCAAAAACTCAGCAATACTGCAGGGACATACGTTACTGCAGTGAAGTGAAAATAAGTGACAATTTACAGACGAACCCATTCAGATAGTGTAGAAAACTGTAATGGATTATTGCGGTGCTTCGAATTTTTTTCAAGGATTTTTGCACTAATAGCAACATTCACGGTGTTCGATATTTCGCCATTCGAACGTTTCATTGGAGTGAAAGGTACCACGAACACATTTTTGGAATTTTTATCGAAACAATTTTTCCAATTTTAACTCTGTGACGATAGATTCTGGTGGATAATTAGTTTTAGCTTTGTATTTTCGTTATGCGGTTTAATGATTCGTGACATATGGAACGATCGGAACGAAAACCCAATAACTTTGAACTATGAAACAGCACACATTTCGTCAATTCCGTTTCCATTCGCTACAGCATCCATTTGGAAGGTAGACTGTTGTGAATGACTTTTCTCATAGGGACACTTGAGCATGTGTGCTTTCAGATGGAGACCACAAGTTTATGTGTACTTACAGGTATCATAGTTTGAAAGATCTCTTCTCATTGTCTACCCAATGTCTACCTTATATATACCTAGGAAATATTAGTTCAAACCACTATTTCTGTGCAGTATCAGAGACTTTTGCTCAGAGCACTGCTCCTCAGCCTGCTCTTGCTCCTCAGAGCTACTCCTCCTCAGAGTTCTGCTCTGAGCAACAGTCTCTGTGCAGTATGAATTTTGGAATGGAAGTTCATCGTTTTGAACTGCTCATATACACCAAAATGAAATTCCAAGAAATTCTTAAGGATCTTAACATTTGTAAGGTCTCTACCTTAAGTCTACCTCAAGAATATATCATCGCTTTTGTAGCGTTTTCCTCAGTTTAGATATTCATAATATGGTGAACGATTAATTTAAAGATACACATAAAAAATGGATAAATTTAGAAAAGAGCAAGGATAAAACCTTTTTTAATGAATCTAAATGAACTTTGTTCACGATTTCATTATTATGCTAAGTTTTGGATATGTCCCATTTGAACATTTCATTATATGAATAATATCTCTTGATTGAAAATTTCCCTCATAACTCCCCAAAGTTCCCTAAAACTCCGAAATTATTTCAAAATATGTTTTAAAAATGCCTATGCATTTGAGCACCCTTCGATCACTGCATGAGTTCATAGTCCGCTGTAATCACATAGTTTATTATTAACTCACATTTTGATAGATCATATATTACCTTAAAATGTAAAATAAACAAATATTTCTTAAAATAGCATTTTGTTGGATGCATTTTTTTATTTAATTACATCAGAAACGCCAAAAATGACAATCAATTATATCTGTTAAACTATTTTGGGACTTTCGACGCAAAAACCGTAGACTTTGTCACTTTAGTCTCTTCATGTTGTTATTTGCTCCGTTGTATGTGATTAAAAGTAATTGAGAGTCAGTTGTGTTTGAAACGGTGTACTTGAATAAAACTAATTGTATACGTCAAGGTCTTTGTACTCAAGATACTAATTTCTCCCAAAATTATGTTCGGTTTTAATTTAGTGAAGTCATTTTTATTGAGTCATGGTCAGTAAGTTGGAAATTCCAAATTTGAACGACCGTTAAACGTAGAGCGAAACGTAAAGTTCTAGGCATTGTTTGTGTAAAATACCTAGTTAAATGTAAATGGACGCACGTCATTTGCGGGAAAAATGAATCAAAAACCGCACCTAAACCTATTCAAATTTATTTTTAAATATATCTGTAGCAGCTAATTGAGCAAAACGAAATTGCATGTTCAAAATATTCCAAAAATAAGATATTTACCAATATTTTAATCTGTTTACCGCATTACAAAAGAATCTATGATCAGGTGAGATAATCAAAGTTCATGCAATCTAAAAACATTATTTTGCCATTGTCAGCACAGATTTATATTTAGAATGTTTATCTCTTATTGACATATTTTGCGTAATGGACCACAATAGAGATGTTGGACTTTCGCTGACGTTAAACCATCATATTCGTGGCTGGTTTTTTTAGATGAACGTAGAAAACTTCTAGTAAACAAAAACATTGAGAGCGGTTTTGCGTGAACACATATATATATATATAAAAGAGCACGAAGAACTGATATCAACCAGTTGAAATCGCAAGTGCAACAAGTGTACATTTCGACAGAACATTGTGTTTCGTAAGTTTAAAAGTGTACATTTTCTTCTTTGTGGTTGCATTTGAATTAATATTGTTCGCTATTTTTTCTTGAGTCCAGATTTGAAAGTGAAAAATGAAGTTTTTATGGGTATTTGCTGTGTTCGCATTGTGCGTTGGTTTTGTCTTTGGATTGCCAACACCGTCAAAAGAGGAGATAGACGAGAAACGGCCGTCACTAGACCTAAAGCAGGAACCGATGAAGTTAGATCAACCGCAAACAGATCAACAAATTGCACGTTTGGCAGCCGATACTAGTGCACAAGGAGATCATGGAAAACGTAACAAAAGATTCATTTGGTATTCCTGGGGATATCCTGGATACTATGTTCATCCATACTATGTCTTGGGTTAAGCTGCAATCATACAAATCGACCATTACCACTCGCTATCTACCGTATTTTTTTTTACTAAAAAGTCAGAAGAATTGGCAATTTTCAAAGGATTTTAAATAACGATATTCAAAAACACTCTTTTATTTGTGATGTGTATTGAAATAAAAATTATGCAAAACAAAAAAAAAACGTGTTAAGTTTCAGTTGTGCTTGAAAAAAAACGTTCCAAAAATGGTATGTATTGATGGCGATGCTTTGAATGTATGAGTGAACTAAGTTGCCACTATTCATACTGCATCGCACTGCATTTGAAAATAATTTATTGTTTCATTTTGACGTTTTTATGAAGAGAGCAGATAATATATTTGGATTTTGTCATCTGGATAACGTTAGGCGATATGAAAGTATGATATGGAGTGAAAACAATAGAAGTGATTGTTGTATTGTATAGGTATAAAAATACTACCATACCTATAACAATCACTTCTATTGTTTTCACTTCGTATCATCGCCTAACGTTATCCAGATGAGCTGAAATATCCAAATGAAAAAATCCAAATATATTGTCTGGAAGAGAGATTGAAAAAAGTAATTCTCTAATCTCTAATTAATTGTCCATTGGAATGTCAAAATTTAGTAGATCTTTGGTGAATTTTGAGATTACAATCAGTCCTTTTAATTTTTGAATTAAAAACATATTGCTAATTTTAAATATAAAACTAGTTTTTTCTTTTGTATAACGGTTCGTTGTGAATATTAATAACTTCAATGACGTTAACTCGCAGATGCATACGTATCGCTGAATAAATAAAATAACAGGTTCTCAAAAGCATTTGTTTATTCGAACATTTATTTCATTGGTAGATATTATATAAAAAAGAAAAAATGTTGGTCAGTCTATCATAAATTCACAGTCGTTCTTTCTTCAAAAACAATACGAAATTTCATTCCCTGATTATTTCTTAGTTTCCAAACAACCTTATATGGTCTAGCTTGGAAACCATTTTTGATTTTTCCAAAAGGTATGGAAAGCAACAGGTTAACTGGCAATAAGTTTTCAGACAATATATTGAACTAACTGGTCAGTTGAGCTGACAGTACGTTAGCCAGCTAAATGGACTAAAACAATAGAAGTTATTGTTATAATGAAACAAGAAAAGTGATTCATCATTAAAACAATAACGTACTGTCAGCTCAACTAACCAGTTAGTTCAATATATTGTCTGTAAGTTTTCCAAATGGCTACATTCTCCATAATGAATTCCTCGAAAAATGAGAGATGTACTCCCAAATGTTATTTCGACGAAGTTTCATCAAAATCTACATATACATTTACATTCCAGTAATACATCGAAAAATGTCGTCTTTATGAACCGATGTGAAGAAAACCGTGTGTAAAATATAATATCTTATTGCTTCAGTAGGTAGTGATACTTAAAACGTTAAACAAACTCTAAGCGCTGTCTATTTATTCGGGAAACTAAAATGAATTTCACTACAATTTTGAGCATTTTCGTTTTGACTTTGGTAAATATTTCATAATTTGATCATCAAAAGCAATGAGACTAAATATTTTCTTGATTTCACAGGCGTCGGTCATGAGTCAACCAAATAAAAACAAAGCAAAGTAATAATGTCCAATATATTTCTTTTGAATTTGAAAATTTTATTTTCGAGCCAATTGCAGGTAGAGTCACTTCTATATCAGCGCCACTTTCAACATTTTTGGTATCGCGGAAAAGTATAAGCAACAAGATTCATGTCATACAGTCAGATGTTCATCCATTGAATATATATGAAGCTGCACATGAAATTAAAGGTACACAAATCTATTGTCATCAAAATTTATCTGAATTTTGAGACTTTGTTTTTTCTTTTCATTTTGTTTAAAAGATGTTGTGGCCTGGAAGGAAATTATTTAAAGATGGTGAAACACATCAAAGAGACAGAACTATCTTTCAAATTCAACTGCGTAGACATAACCAAAAGAATATATGAATTATGTTGCAGCGATCTAAGAGATTATATTTCTTATTTAAATAAAACGTTTGTGGACATCGACACGGAAATTGGCCAACAAATTTTTGATGACTCAGTGTTTTCAAATTATCTATTTTTTTAATGACGTTTAAAAAATTATACTTTCCAGAGACTTCGAACACCTGGAACAATTTGGAGATGAATTGAAGAACATCTATAATAGTGTGTACGTATAAATTATTAAACGACTTATTCATGGACAAATTTATCGATTTTTGACAATTTCATAGAACATCTTCACAATATACAAAACACATGATCGAAAAAGTATGTGTCGATATGCATACAAATATGTGGTTAATGAAAGCTGCGATGGGTGATAACGCTCTTTTGGCAATGATTGATCAACAAGTTTTAAACGTACAACCCGTACAGTGATTTCTACGCTATGTATATACATCGAACACTTTTCTCCAAATGAGAGTGAATTTAATATAATGCCTCCAAACTCTAAAAAAAATTCGTTTCATGTTAGCAAACTTGTACTAGAGGTATTAGATCCAATAAATAAAAATTTATTGAAACAACAAACTTTGCATCTGCACAAATATTTTATAAGAAAAAGTCTGAAATTTTTTTCAAAAATTAAAACAATTTCTTATTTAACGTCGATAAACTTTGTCTATGACGTTAATTTATTATTCCATACATTTCATTATATGAAGCCTATAAAAAACCAGAAAGCAAACGTTAACCCAAATCTCTCTTATTTTCATTTTAACAATAAAATCAATAGATGATCATCTCGCCGATCTGCATTTTCATTAGGCGATAAAAATCAGCCACAAAATATCAATTCGCCAACTCAAATTCATATACATTAAAAATTTAAAATGCAAAATGGACATTTTCATGTTTTTGGTGTCTATCCGTTCGTATACGTGATTTTTTTTTTGAAAATGTCTGACTTTTGAAAGTAAGGCGAACAAAAATTCTCTCTTTGACACCATTAATCTAGCTGTAAATACATGATAATTGTGGGAAGATTCGGGTTAAATAAATTGTACTAATTAAGCAAATTCCATTGACTATTCCAATTTAAAATATACGAACTTCCTATTAAATGAAACGGGTATAAATTGAAATCGTATAAATGTTAATCAACTGGAGCTTTGGAAGCGGTTTCAATTTTAACATTGCAGATTGAAGTTATTGAAAGTCAAAGAATGAAAATGAGATTTATCGTTGTTTTGAGCATTTTGGTCTTGACTTTGGTAAGCAAACATTTTGAATTTAAATTCAACACTAATATGTTTTTTTTTTTCAAATATTCGGCTTCACAGGCGTTTATATTGGCACATCCAAACAAACGTCAAAATAAAGCTACAAGTAAGATAGTTAGATATTTAGTTATATTTTCAGAAGTTTTGAATTCGATCGTTTTTTCAGGTAGTCGTTTAATAACAATGCCACTTGCAACATTTTTTCCATCACGAAACTCTACAAGTGGCGTGATTCATATGATTCAATCCGATATTCATCCAGCGAACATGCATCCAGCTATACACGAATTTAAAGGATCGACTTGGATGGAGAGGTATTCATAATAAATTATCCACGGAATAATTTCATGATTGAAATGGTTCGTTTTTTACAGGTGTTGTGGTCTGAAGGGAGACTATCCATCATTAATGCAACAAATCAAAGACACTGAAATAAAATTCAGTTTCAACTGTATAGATATGTCGAAAAGATTCTATGAGATATGCTGCAGTGATCTAAAAGAAATTATTGCTTTCGTAAATGATTTATTTCAAGGAATTGAAAACGATATTGACGATCATCTGTATATACGGGACGACACTTACGCTGAGTAAGTTTTCCATTGAAATTTTCAGACGTATGATTATGGTGGACAATTGCTACTAACTGGATGCGTCTGTGGTATGTCTTTACTGTGGTGCCCACACGTACATCGAAATTGAATGTCGCACACACAAGTTGTATGCTAGACTGTTGATGTACACATAGGCAACGCAACAAATGCATACCGTAGACACGTGAAAATTTAGCATTTCACTCTTTTTATAAATCAAAAAATCGCATTTTTAGAGACATTAAAGACATTCACAAATATGGGGATGAATTAAAACAAATACATGATAGCATGTAAGTATCTCTCACTAGAAGGCACTATCATTTGAATGAGAAATGAACCCCTTTGTGAAATTTTGCAGGAAAACATCACAGTATACAAAACATATGATCGAGAAAATATGTGTTGATATGCACACAAATGTGTGGCTTATGGCATCTGCACTGGGTGAAAATGTTCCACTGGAAATGATGGGCCAACTAGTTTTAAACGCAGAACCCGCACAATGATTTTTATAACATACATTGATAGATAATCAGTTATCATATATGTGGACGTTCACAAAAAATCTTTATTTAATTTTTTTTAATTGTCAATGCTTAGTTTGAGCGGATATTTAGAATTTGAATGTCAATATAATTTAATCACTGTACGAACCAATTTCTGAAGTTGAAAATACGAGGATTTCGGAAATCTATATTTTTAATAAAAAAAATTATTGACTTGAATAAACGATAATTGAAGAATATATCGCATTTCGCATACTTTAAACGTTGCATTACATACAACGAAAAAATATATAAGAAAACACAGCAGTTATAAATGCTGTGTACAGCATCACTTTTTAACCATGGAAAAATAAGTGCACACAATTTATACAATAAATTGACATAAAATTCAATTATATTTCTCACACTTTAATTGAAACAAAAAAAACACAAGTTTAACATTTGCGTTACGTCACTCTAATTTTGTTAATAATTAAAAAATAATAATTTTCGTTATAATCGAGGCGATAAACAATATATCTAGTAATGACTCGAATTCGCTATTTTTTTTTATTTGAAATCCTTTATAAATTCATATTTTTCAGAAAGTTCGAGTTCTAAATATTCCGAATAAATATCAATCAACCGTTGCTTTCGAAATTAGTTCAATTCAAAACGTAAAGCGTTCCGAGTTGAAAGTTCCCAACGTTAAAGAATACGAATAGTTAAAGAATGAGGTCGCTCGTTATTTTGAGTATTTTATTATTGAATTTGGTAAATAAACATTTTACTATTTAAACATTAATCGAACAAGAACAATAAACAAATATCTTAAAAGAATTCGATTTTGCAGGCGTCAGCAATGGTTAATCCAAATAAGAGTTTGAGTAGGAACAGTTTTCCTTTTAGTTTCGGGAAGCTTGAATTTTCAAAAGTATTGATTTTGATAACTTTTTGATCTAGGTATTCACCAAATAGTCATGCCATATGCAACATTCTTGCCATCACGCAGTTCGATTAGTAAAAAGATTCATATAATCCAAGCCGACGTTCATCCAGCAAATATACACAAAGTATCAGAAGAAATTAAAGAATCGGCATGGATGGAGAGGTATTCATAATAAATTATCCACTTGACTATTGCGTGAATAAATTAGTTTGTTTCTTCTTAAAGATGTTGTGGTCTGAATGGTGACTACAAAATATTGGTGAATCAAGTCAATAACACTGAGTTAAAATTCAGTTTCAACTGCATAGATATGTCAAAAAAGTTGTATGAATTTTGTTACAGTGATCTTACTGAGACTCTTGATTACTTAAACGAAATGTTTGAGGACTTCGATCGACATGTCAGAGAACATTTGTATCGATACGATTATGATATATACGAAGAGTGAGTTTTCTGCTTTTAATTTATGGATTCGGACTTTCGAGTAAAACAAAAATTCCAAAATCATTTAGAAACATAAAAGTACTGGTATCATATGGGGATGAATTTAAGAAAATCCATGATAGTTTGTATGATTTCTCATATTTAGCTGTGGAACACGTTTTTCTCATCAAATTTTCGATTTTTTTTCGTTTCAGAACAACTTCACAGCATACAAAACATTTCATCGAGAAGATGTGTGTAGATATGTTCACAAATATACTATTGATGGGAGCTTCACTTGGCCCAAATGCCCCAATAAATTTTTCTGAGATTTTTTTGAAAGAGGTTGTATGAAATGTGCAGATAAATCAATTATAATATCAAATCAACCAATATAGGAAACAAACTGATTCACACAATATTATGTCTTTCCACAATGCCGAAGGCAACAAGATCCCGTAATTGACAATTTTGATTGTCGAGTGTTGTAAATGAATGCACATGTGTTTCGAAAGTTATAAATAATGACATAAGGCCATTTTCGCAACACGTACACGCATAATATCTGTTTCTCTAATGACACAAGAATAAAGAATATTACGTTTTGTATATCCATTTAGATACTTTTGTGTACTTAATAAATTGTTACATTCATTGTTGTACACACGAAAGCGAAAAAATTTAACGTGTCAATTAGAACACAGTTATTGTGAAAGCATTATAATTTTTTTATAAGTTCTTAGTTTTCTTGCAAGATTTCATTAAAGTATAACACCTTCACATATTCACAAAATCTCAATTTTTATTTGGGTATTACATTTCACTAAAATTTCGGGTGAATGAACATTCATTGTCGAATATTCATATATGTTCAAATGCGTTCACGTATAGCTTCGTCTATATATTTTCGAATCTTTTTTATTTGGATTGGGACTTTGAACTAGAATTTGAACCCGAAGAAAATGTAGTTTTTGATTAAAATGTCCCTCTTCTTTTCCAATTAGAAGAAGTCCCATTTTTGGTGGCACGTAGAGCTTATGAGTGTCAACAGTTCCTCTGTAAAATAGTAAATAAAAAAAATCAAACTCTTAATCCTCTATAAAATAAACAATTAAAAATTACTCAATATCGGAATGGGTGGAAGAAACGAATGTTTCCATTTGGTCAGGAAGTCCATCAAGTGGTACATTTACATCGACAATATTCGATGATGAACCAAAATTAAGAATAATTGCAACGACATCAGTTTCACCATCAATTTGTCTTTTATATGCAAGTATATTATTGTTGATAGCTTCGATTGTAAGTGCGCCATATTTCATCGTTGGATTTTTTCGCAATTCGCACAAATTTTGAAAAACATTTAAATGACTGCGATTTGATGATTTTTGCAATTGAACAATGACTAATTTATAATTGGTAGAGATTGGAAGCCAGGTTTTTTTCGTTGTACTACTGAAACCCGCTTTTATTGTATTGTCCCATTGCATCGGTGTTCGACACTTATCACGACCATTAAAATCAATTATGTCTTCATCCGCCATTGCCACATGAATGGGTCAAAATGAAAATCCGACTTGTACGCAGAGTCTATAAAAGTGTAACATGGAGTTTTTTTTACATAGTTTATGTAAACAAAACGCTGTGTTCCACTTTTATAGACTCTGCGTGCAAGTCGGATTTTTATTCTGGCCTACCTATCTCTTCGCCCTTTTTGAATTTTGAAAATGATTAGATTAGAAATACGTTTTTTTACATCATTTTTAAATTGGCATACATCTATTGGAAATATCGAGAGGAGAGTATGTTTTTATTCAGACATTACTCAGCCATAAGCGCTGAATAACATACTCTCTTCTCGATATATTCAATAGACATAATAAGTATAATAAATAATAACATAGTTTTTTGAGTCGAATTGTTACTGGCCGCTAGTAGCGAGAAAACACCACAAAGTTTTGTTTCACGATGATAATGCTAAGCCATATCGGGCACACATCGTCAAACAAAAGGATGTATATTCAAAATGCCGGCGAGGTCGATTTTTTTTTCAATCATCTCATTCAACTCTACCTGAAGTCTCCTTAAGTATACACAATTCAAAAAAGTGTACCTCGATGTTGAAAAAAATATTCATGGGTCAATATTTCTGTATATTCAACTTGCCGCTAGGCTTCACTAGCACGGAAACTATTTTTAGCCTCCACGTTTTTATAGTCCTAATCAAGTCTATCTAAAGTCTACCTTTAGAATAATATATTTTTACCTTGCTCTTTTCCGTAGGCTTGCAGTGTTCAGAGATCGCGTAGTTGGAATTACGAAACTTTTTGACAGCTTATAAAAACTGCGAAAGTACATGCTATAAATCACTAGTACTATTGAATTGAATACCCTGTGATTTGGATGTGAAAATTTTTTTCGCGAAAATTATTCGAATTTGCTAGGGTTTTTGATTCTAAAAGTGAAGACCTTTTTTTTAGCTCATCAAAGTAGAAAATTGAGGAGAATTCTTTCAATTTCCTAGGTTTTTTGGTTCAGAGTGAATTTTTTCTGATTTGCTTGGGTTTTTCGCGGAGAAAATTCTTTCGATTTGGTAGGGATTTTCGCCTCAAAAAGTGACTTCCAAAAAAAAAAAAAACGCAAATTTTGTCTGATTTGCTAGAGAAATTTTTGGTTTCGAAGAACAGTTTTTACTAAAAAAATACCAAAATCGGAGAATGTACTAAAGGAGAATGCACATAAATTGATGTGTATTGAAGCTGGAATGCTTTTCAACCAAAAATTATTGATTATAGCTTTGGTATGCAGTCGTTTGGACGTTCCATATAGGTCAAAGACTGATATTTTTATTGAACATTGGGAAATGTAGAAATATGGTCGAATCGGGTCGAATGGTCACTTTTTGGTTACCTTCACAAGTTACATAAATTTACTTCCCGAAGTATTCCAATCATCGAGTTTGTCCAGTTGTAGCTTACAAACAATTTCATTGTCACATTTCCATACTGACCGATGTAAAGCTTTATTTTCACCTCACAGTATGAAATGAACAATTTTTCAAAAAACCAAATTTGACATAACATTCCTTTGAAATCATTATTTTTCGACTAGAATCGAAAGAATTCGATGATATATCAAAGATATAGTCGTTAATTTTTTTTATATAAAGACATTTGTAGAGTTCTACTTTTGTTGTTTTATTTGGAATTGTTTTGGAAATGTTCCATTTTATGCTTCGATTTTTCAAATATATTGAAAATATACATGAAAAAAGCTAAACATGCGCTATAAATTGAAATATGCTCTATAAACCAAAATATGAATCGTTGCGGCGAAAGAGAAAAATTATGAATTGTTTATTTGTTGTATTACAACAAATAAACCGTGTGAAAAAAAACTTCATGTTGCAGTATTATTTGGAGAAAAATAAGAGCTACTGTTTCGCCGCAACGATTCATATGCAAAATAATGCATGACTATCCGCGCCCTATTCATTTGAAATGAAACGAAATAGCACGTTATAGCAAATATAATTATTGTACCAACGTAAGTGTTTTATAACCACAACAATCACTTCTATTGTTTTATCAAAAATAGCGTGTT